>NW_020897744.1:4719587-4835421 GCF_003984885.1 Neopelma chrysocephalum | reverse complement strand
AGGGCGGCGCGAACGGCGGAGCCGCGGGGCGGGAGGGAGCGGGCGGCACCGCCGGGCGCAGGTGAGATCCCCCTCCCCCAGGCACGGAGAGACCCCCGCGCGCCCACTGACCCTCGGGCAGGGACCCCCCACACTGCGGCCGCGGCGCTCCCGCGGGCTATGCCGCCGGGCTGCGAGGCCCTCGGCGGCCAAGGGACAGGTGACCCACGGGGGATAATCCGCGGGGGTAGTCCAGAGGCAGCGTCCCCGCGGCGCTGGAGCGGGCGCGGGTGGGCTCCGGGCGCGCCGGGGGTGGGTGGCGGGTGAGCTCGGGCAGCCGCCGCATCCCGCGGGCTGCGGGAGCCGCCGCCGCAGCGGGGCCGGGGAGGTGGCGATGTGCCCCGGCAGCCGCAGCTCCGGAGGTGTTGCTTTTACCGAGCTCAGAAATAAATGGGGTGAAAAAAAAATCCTTCTGAAAACTGGGATTTTGAGCGGTTTACTCATCACACGAGCCGTCTCTCGCCCTTTTCTAGAGGGGGCAGAGGAGAAGGTAAGAAGTGCGGCGAGCTCCGTGGTTTGTTGCTGCTTCCTAAGGCTCCTTGCTGCCCTTGGGATCAACCTGAGCTCCTCAAAGTTTGGGTTTTCTCAAGGATCAGTGCCGTGGTCTGAGCTGTCCTGCCCTGGCCGTGTCTCGGAGCACACACCTGGCAGCCAGGCTGCCACGAGAGGGGCTTATCTTCCTCTCTGCTTACCTTGGCTCTGAGGGACCATAACCTGCAGCTCCCAAAGGCCTGTGTGCTGTGAGCAAGGAAAACTGCTGATCCTGCAGAGATATCGCTTTATTCAGCTGCTCTGTTAAAGGTAAAATTACCGTTCTGTTGTAGTTGTAACTTAATGGAAAAGGTTTTGTTCAACAGGAAACTGTTGCTTGTCTATTTACAACAGTCTGAGGATCCACGTTAAGCTTACAGTGCTTCCCATCATGTGTTAACTTCCTCCGTGTGAGGCCTCTCCGGCAGCTTCACTTTGTCCTGGGGGTTGACATGGGATGGCTTTGAAGTGTTGCTTTTGAAAGTGGATAAGGCAAGCAGAGAGCCGTTATCTCAGTTGCTTGAAGAGAAAAACCAAAGCCGGCGTGCTGGGGCCGTGCTCCAACATGTTGCTGTGCTGCACCCTGTGCTCGGGCTGGGGTGCCCGGTGTGAATGGGATTAATCTCCAGGCAGAGCAATAAATTGCTTCCCTGGGCTTGCTCCCTTGGCTTTTTCCTGGAGAAGGACAGATCTTAGCAACCAGGAGCATAAGCACCAGGCTCTTATCATTCCAGCGAGGAGTTCAGGCATGTTATGGTTTGACATGGTATGAAGGTTGGGCTTTAAGTCACAGTAGGTGCTGGGCCACGGGGTCCTGATGGTTTTCCTCTTTTTTTGAGGAAGCTCTGTTCCCTGGCATCAAGTGCCTTCAATCTGGAGCTGTTTCCAGCTATTTCCTCTTGGTTTTGAGATATGTCTTGTGAGTTGGAGTGGGGTACGTGTGGGTGCTCCCAGGACAGCTCCTGGCCCAGAGAGGGTGGGCAGAGCTGCTCATCCAGAGCTGCTTCTGGAGCAGAGCTGCAATGGGACCTCACCTGTCCTGGCATTGCCCCAGAGAGCAGTGAGGTGCCCCATCACCCCACACAGCTTGTGTGGTGCTGTACTTCTGCCATGGCTTCCAAAGCCTGTGCTGCTGCCCTGTGCTCCTTAATTAATGTGTTCATTAAGCCCTAAATGTCTTTGCCTGATACAATTAATTGTTCTTGCACTAACCAGACGTTCAAGGGCCAGCTTTTCTTTTGCTGGGAAGGGATTGTGGGATTTCTCTTCCCTTATGGGCTCTTGTGGCATGGCTGCAGTGGGAATGCTCTGAGGATGCAGCAGAGGAGATGTCTGGAAGGATAATGTTGCAGTGTTCTGTTTGCTGGAGGAAGAAGCAGTGCTTAGGCAGTGGTCACCACAAGCACTTCCGTGGTTTAAACCTTGGCTGGGCATGAAGAGGTGCCACAATGCTGAGTGTGTCACTGTCCTTCAGCCAAGGGTCTGCTTGCCAGACTGTCCATCTCTTTTTGCTGATACTTGTTCCCTGAAGTTAATGAAAGGTGTATTAACCCTGTATTTGTGGCAGCCTGTCACAAACTGTGGAGAGGACAGTCACGTCTGAAAGCCGAGTCTTCTGTTCTGTGTCAAGGTGGACCTTAGAAGAGCCTTTATAGGGTCATTGCTACCCAGGGGCAGGGGAAGGAGAAACTTCTTTTTTAAGAAGCTTCAGGAAAAGGCTGAGGGTGCTGGATGGCTCCTAGCAGGGTGGTTTGGGTCTCCAGAGGAGGTATCTGCCTGGCTGAGGGGCAGAGAGGATAAATCTGATTCAAATCCGGGTGTGCCAACCTGGTGGGGAGCTCAGTGTTAGGATTTTATCAGTGCTGGAGCTGTGGAAGGCAGTTTGGTAGCATCTGAAATCACTATGTGCAATTACTCTGCCTTGGGAAGATGCCTAGAGGGAGGATACCCGTTACTTCCCTAAAGCTCAGGTGGATGATGGGCAGGTGGAATGTCCAGGGGTCTGTTCAGCTGCTCAAAGCACTGACAAACACTGGGTCTAGGGGAGGCAGGTTCTGCTTATGTGGGAGATCTCCCTTGGCTCCAGGCCCTGTGGATGCTGAGCAGGCAGTGTTAAGCTAACCAAGTATGAGAAAGGTGGGAGGGAACACGGTTTGGGTGAGGTCAGCAGCAGAGCCCAGCTTTGGGCAGCATCAGGCTGAAGTAGGAGCTCTCCTGGCACCCAAGTGTGAAGGGAGGTGGGCAAACAGGGCTTTTGAGTGGGTTTTTACCTTTAACTTGGGGTGAGGGAGACTTCTGCAGAGCCTCTGGCAGATGCTGCTACTCAGCCCCGCCACTGCTGCAGTTTGGCAGGTGGAGAGGGAAGGAAGCTGAGAAACAGCGAGGGGACAACTGACCCCTTCATCTCTGGGATGAAAGCAGTCGGTGTAAAAGCCCAGTAAAAACTTGGCATGAGATAAAATGTTATTGGCTTGTGTCTTATAAGGTAGCAAAGCAGACACCTCTGGAGACAACTAGGTATACAGTAACCCTCATCAAAATTCCTCCTCTTATGTCTATCTCTTCGTGGTTTCTTCTCTGATTTTCAGTCTTTTTTTTTTATTTTTTGGCACGGGATGTCACTTGCTTTGAGAAGCAAACATCCAACGTGCAGGGAGGTGACCCAGTCACCAGAAAATATGTGGTTGGAAAAGGAATGTGCGTGGCTGGCTGTAAAAGCAGTGGGGATGATTGAAGTGTACAGAACAGTTGTTGACACAACGCAGTCACCGTGGCAGAGCCGAGGGTTGGTTAATGTTGGTTAGTGTTGTTTGTGATGGATAAAGCAGCAAAGTATCAGGTACAGCAGGTGAATGAAGGATACCAAATAATGGCATGTGGTCAAGCGTTTTGTTTTAATTAACGCAGTGGTTAAGCTTAGCATGGTTGGGGAAAAATATCTGAAAAACTTCTAAAGAGAAGAAATCCTGATAACTGATAAATTGGAGTAGGATACTAATTTGAAAGATAATGGTGGGAAGAAACTGCAGTGACTGTCATGGATGTGTGGGAGGGTGGCTGCTGATTTGTGGTGGTGGGTGAGGTGTGAGTACACATGTTCCAGCTCTTCAGAAGCTCAGATGTTTCCCAGGCTTGTGTAGTTGGCCACAGTTGGTGACTTTTAGGATTGAGTCTTTAATCACAGAAAAACATTTTATAGACTTCATCATTAATGCTGAGGTGCAGTCAAAGACTGCAGAACTCGCAGGTCTAACTTGCTAAGGAATTTGCAGACTGGATTTGTTGGTCACTTTTTCTACTGGTTTAAGTCTTTAGAAACATTTTCCTGTTTCATTGCAGTCTTCAGTTTTATTATATATTCTATCTATTAATTCATACTCTATATATTAGATATTAAGTTTATTTTATATTTTTGGCACAAGTGATACGGATAGAAACAGAGGGAGAAGCACAAATGTTACACAAAAGTGTCAAGTACATGACAGTGGGGAAATTTTTGGTTTTTGCTTTTATGTGCTGGTGTCCCTGGATAGGGAAGTTTTCCTGGAAGGTCAAATCCTTTTGAGGACACAGCTTCTCAGTGGGCTGAGGCTTGCAGCTGAAAGGGAAGGCTGTCCCATGGCAGCTGGGAGCTGCATATCCCACAAACCTGCTGGTTTAGGGAGTGAACCTGGTTGAGTATGAACCCCTGTATTTTATTTCTTGATGTCACCCAGTGCATGAGCTGAGTCATGCCTTGGATAAGGTGTGGTTTGTTGAGGGCTTGTTTCTTTTGGGTTCCTGCCCTGGGCAGGCATTATTTTAGGGCGAGTGCTGCTGAAATAGTTGTAGTTCCTTTTAGCCGAATCCATGTGGGATTAATTTAGGCTGCTCGTCTCTGGGGTGGCTTCAGTGTTTCTGCAGAGTGGTGGCTGTGTTTGGGGAAGGCTGTGAAATGTTGTGATTAATTCTTCAGCATTGTTCAATGAGCTGATGGTGAAGTTGTTAGCTAGTTAACAGTGACTGCTCTAATTATTCTGGTGTAATGTAAACAGCGAGGCTGTGATGTGCCACTGTCTGCTGGAGCAGCACTTGACTATGTGTCTTTCTGAGATACAGACATTCTTCCCCTTTTTCCTGTTGCTGTGCTGTACTCTCTGCAGAGCAGCCACGTGTATGCCTTGGACAAGCAGGAAAGCCATGCAAGCCCAGCTTTAATTTGTGCTGGTCTTGGTGCTGAGTGGCAACTGCTCCCCTGAGGTCAGCAGAGCCAAATTCATTGCCTCACTTTTTTTTGATCCTTCTGCGTTTCCCTGTCTCCAGTAGTTCCCACTCACACCAGTATAAGTGAGGACTGTGTCCCATCCTTTTCAGCTGGCAGCAGAGCCTGGGATTTTGGTGGGAGTCCTTGCTGCAGAGCAGAGATGGGGCAGAGTGGTCTGTGTTAAACAGTCATAAGCACAGAGCTGTGAGCCAAGGAGGGAGGGAGAGAGTGGCTGCCTGAGGGCTGCAGTTCCTGTGCAATATCCCTTGAACGTTTCTGGGGTGTGCTGATTGTTTTTCTCAGCCAAGTGACACTGTGATTTTGTGACCTTGTGAGGACAGAGCATTAATGACACGTTTTGGAGGGATGTTAGGTCCCTGTTCCCAGGAGGAAACTTCAAGGCAAGACTTGTGACTTTGAACAGCTGCGCAGATAACATTTTCTTCAACTTCTGAGGGAAAAAAAAGTCTTAACTCTGGCATTCTCATTCTACAAAGATTTCTGGTATGGCTGTTGAACTCTATGTTATGCAGAAGGAAGTCCTACAGACCCATGAAGCTTTCATTCCTGGAGAAGGAATTTGATAAGAAGAATGTTAAATTAAGACTCATTCAGTTGTTTCCTCTGGCTACAGATTTCCTTGGTAAGCTGGAGCTCCAATTCACAGATAGACCCAAAAATTGAGTGCTTAGCATGGGTGTTAAACTAGGGTCTCAGTTGGGGTGGGAAAAGGAGGAATAAAGAAGTGCTGAGGAAGCCCAGGCTAAATAATGCCTTCTGAGGACGTGTTAGCATTGGATCTGTGACTGATGGGACTGTGGTGAGAGTGTGAATCAGTCATACCAAGGGACATGAGATCATCCTACCCCGGTGACCTGGACTGTAGTGCCAGTGTTTGCCAGTTTGGTCCTGTACTGGAGCAATGCTCTGAGTCAGGTGCCTCAGCTGCAGAGAATATTCACAATTTTATCTTGCAGCCCTGTGAGTGCAGCAAAGCTTGGACCATCCACCCTGCAGTTTGTCTTGGTTTTGCTCTGCTTTTGTGTGCTGTACTTATTAATTCAAAGACTATTTTGCTCTCATGTGGGACTTTATCATGAGTGTCTGTCTCTTCTTCCCCCACTCTGGGCGATAGTTCAGGTTTCTGTTTATTCTATTTTATGGGATAGATGCAAGTCCTAAAACCACAAAAGAGCTGGTGAGGATGGATTTGCTGTATACAAATAGCATGGGCACAGCCCCCTGCAGCCCACAGCTGCAGGCTGTCACATCTACAGTAGATGAAGCTGAAGGAATCAGGCAGCAGTAGTTAAAACCCAAGCCAGCACAGCTTTGCAGAGTACATTCATGTACCTACCTGAGGCTGGCTCTAATTACCAGCTCCTGTGCTGTCCTGCTGCTGCACCAGCTCTGTCAAGCTACTCTAAACTACCTCCTGCCTTTGTGCCTCCTCTCCGTGGTACTGGCAGCGTGCAGGCTTTGCTGGAGCTTTTCTCCTGCTTCTGGACCTCCTGTGCTTGGATGCAGCTGGGGGGGTCTTAGTCTTCTCTGCTGCTCTGATGTGGTCTCTTGGAGAGAATTTGGGATGCTCAAAGGGACCCCTGCTAGAAGAGGATCTGTAGCTGTTGTTTCATGCTGTGTGTCTGCTGCCAGGGCCTCCCTTCCCCTCATTCCAGCCCAGCTCATGGGGCTCTGCCTGTTGGGGACAAGAAGCTGGAAGATGTGTGAGCTGCCTCTTCATTAGGAGCCTGGGATGGATGTGCTCTGAGGAATGAATCACAGCTCCACTGTGGAAGGAGGCTTCCTTCCTGCAGTGTGTGAAAAGTGATTGATGGTAACATGAAAGAGAAAGGATGGATTTGCCCCTCAAGGGAGTTGAGTGCTGCCTTGGAAAAGTGTGTTCTGCTGCTTCAGAGCTTCCTTCCCTGTCTTTTGTCAATGGTTACAGATCAGTGTGGGAAAAGTGGGAGGGAAGGAGGGAGAACTGGGTTTGGATACTGGTGACACAGGTGTTAGCCCTGTGCCAAAGAAATCAAGATACTTGAAAGGCAGCAGGACCTGGTGCAGTGTTTCTGTGACAAATTATTACACTACACATGCATAAGCCAAACGCTTAAATGAGTCAAGTCTTAATTTTGACACTTCCTAACACCTCATTTTGATAATGGTGTCTGGGTTGTGCTGTTCTAGGATATTATTTGTGCTGGAATCAAGGGCTTGGGTCTGCTTGTGCTTAAGATGTACCTGCTTCAAGTGGGAGTATGAGGACAGGAGATTCTTCTGCTGACCTCTTACTGATGAGGTGCTTTGATGCTGAAGTCTGGATTGACCTTTCTGTAGCTGTCAGGTAGCTTGACTGACAAAGGTTAATGATATCTGAGGCTGCCAGCTCTGTGAGGCAGAGCATAAAACAGACCTGAGATGAGTCTTTTTCCCTTTCTGTGTCAGCACCTCATCCCCAGGCTGAGAGTTGGGCCTGGAAAAGTGGAAGATGTCCCAGTGCAGCTTGTCAGGCCAACCTTTGCTGAGTGCAGAGGGAACAGTAATGTGTGCCTCTGTCTCAGGGCTGGGGTGTGAAGTCACTGTGTGAGCACGGTGTGATTTGTTGGAATGGTGGGAACAAGATCCTCTGGCTCAGCCTGCCTTTGTCCCATGGTTGTGGTCACGAACTTCAGTGTTCTCAGCTGGCAGATCAGGCTGTGTTGTTAATGTGCACTTCCATGTTAGAGAGATCAGGCATCCCTTCCAACATGCTTCCACAGTCTAATCAGGCTTCTGCTTGTCCTTTCTCATGCAGTTTGATGTGAGCAGTGCTTGTAATTTGCCTTGAAGCAATAGTAAAAGGCATGATTTATTCATAGCAATTGCTGTGAGTCCATTCCTTAAGGGCAGATAGATTGATTTAAGTCAAACTGCAGAACGGGATTGGCATTTTTGGTTAATTTTCAGTTTGCTGATTCCAAGGAGCTGAGGAGTGGCTGTGCTCCACTTGTTTGTCACAGTATCTGTCTGCCATCCAGAATGACTATCACAGATGCAAGAGGGCAATATGAGATTGTCCCACCTGTGGCAATCGGTTGTTCTGTGGCACATCCTCCCAACCACCAAAGGAGTGAATGAGCAAAACCAGTACAGCTTTCCTGGTGCTCCTTCAAACATCTGCCTCCTTTCCTCATTGTTTCTGGTGTTAAGAGCATAAACTTCACAGCAGGGACCACTGTTTTCTGTGTGCAGCATCAGGCCCAGGTGATAGCAGTGCCTGAAGTGCCACAGCAATGGAAAATAAACCTCCAGATGTGAGTCAAAAAGTGGCAGATGCTCTGGGGATGCAAAGAGCAGTTTGTTAACTAAAGTGATGTCTGATTTGACTCCAGAGCAGCATATTCCTTGGCTGCCTTTGATTCAGTGCCTGCCCAGCATCCCTGGGGAAGCCCCTTCATCCCCAGAAAGGCTCTCAGGGCTGAGGCTGCTCACCTTGTTTGCTGCTTGCAGTGGGTGCATCAGCCTCCTGTTGATGCCATGGCTGCAATGCCAAGGGATTTTTGAGTTTTTGCTGGGAGCTGGATAAAACCACCTGGATTCCTTGAGGGTGTTTTGTGGTTACTGCAAAGTGCTTAGAGTCTCCTTCCACTAAGGTCTTGTGGAGAAAAGGAAACCCAGAGTCTTTAATATTCCATGCTCTTTAGGCATGAATAAATTTTTCCTTGCCCTGAAACCTTTTCCTGCTGTGAAATCTATTCCAATCTCTTTGTCTAAGACAATCAGACTCCTTCGTTCCCCCTCTCCTCCCATGCCCCAGCTTTTACTAACCTAGAAATGTGCTGACACTTCACCATCAAACTGGTTTCTAGGATGTGAGGGGAGCAGAGTGTATTTGCAAGTTGTCAGTGTAGCTGCATGCAAAAGAAGGGCAAGATGGCTCGGAGTTCTTAATTCCTGGGGAATTTGCTATTCCTAACTGATGGCTTTCTGCAGAAATGTCTGATAGCCCTGTCCATATCCATCTGTTCCCCTCTAAAAGAAGGGCGTGGGACTGGGGGAGTCAATGAAGCATCACTGTGCTTTAATACGTTTATTTTGGCAGTGCTCACTCCTGTAGAGAATCCCTGTCCCACCACGCAGGTGTACTGAGCTGAGCATTCCTGAAGCTGTCCCTTCCAGTGTTATGTCCTGTGGATTAAAGCCTCTGCAGTTCTTGTTCTTTCTTGGCAAGAAGCCTGTGACTCAGACTAAGCCCCTTCCTGCTCCACTCCCCAGGAGGCTGAGCTGTCCAACACTGTCATAAAAGTTCAGTTCATATGTGGAATTTCTGCAGTAACCTGATTTCATGGCAGATGTGGCTCCTGAAGGGCCTGAGTGAAGTCCCTGTCTTCTTCAGGAGCAGGTACAGGTTTGGGATGGACTGAGCTCCTGCTGGCAGCTGAAGCCAGCTTGGACAGTTAATACCTTGCAGAAAGGTCATCCCAGCCACTCCTTACTTGCTGACATTGAGAAGCACCATTTCCAGCAGCAATTTGGCTATTCCAAAGCCCTTGACCTCCTCTGAACCTCTCTGTGGCCCTGGTATCTCCCAAGCTGAGCAGTGTTGGCAGTTGGAAAGTCTGAGTGAAATAACACATCAGCTTTCCTGATGTCTTCCAACCCCACAGTGCCTGGCTCTTCCTGCCCTGCACAGCCCCATCCCCTGCTGGACAGTCCTGTGCAGGTTCACCAGAGCCAAAGGCTTTGTGGGGATCAGCTGAGCAGCTCCTGGAGGCAGGCAGGAAGCCAAGGCTGGAGCACAGGTTGGGAGCAGGAGGAGGTGTGGAGAAGCCTGCCCAGAAGGGACTCTGAAGATCTTGAGGTCACTGTTAAGTCTGAACAGCCACAGCATCACTCTGTTGGGAATCTGACCTGAAAAACCTGGAGCCTTAAAGGATGTGACAGGGAAAGGAGTGAAACAGCCCTCTGTCATGGTGCAAACCTGGGCTACATGGCCTTGGGAATCCACATCCTCCTTGTCTTGTTCCTGTGCACAGCTGGGGCTGTTGGATGTCACTGTGACCAGCTGGAGCTGGTCAAGGAGTAAGTGTGACACCAGCAAACTCTGAGTCAAACCACTCCCTTTCCTTTGGCCTCCTCTGGAAGCTGCAGTGGGAACAACTCCCAGACACTGGGGAGGGTGATGCTGATGAAAGGAGGTTCCTCTTATTAAACCCAGACAAACTGCAGCTGCTCCTTCATGTGTGAAGCTGGAAGTCTTTGGGCTTGTCCTACCTTTCACAGGTGCTGGGAAGCAGCTGCTCCTTCCACGGTGCCAGGGAGGTCCTACATCCATCTCTGCATTAAACCAAACCTGCTCTGGGGATTAGGGTGGGTAGAGCCTCTCTCCTGTCAAACTGTTTGTTCTGGCTACAATTTTGTCTGCTTGGAAACTTGTCATTTTCTAGCCTTTCAAGCCCACCTCCCAGTGAGCATGGGAATTGTAAGTATTTAGACATATAATAAGAATGATGTAATTAAAATCCTTGGTTTTATTTTTCTTGTTTGAGTTTAATTCCTTTGATTTAAAGGGTGGTAGTAGCTAATTGGATTCTGGGCCAGACTTGCACAGGCAGCCAGGAGGGAAGGGACTGCAAATGAGTCTAGCCAGGAAATTGCACATTTAAATATAGTTCTTGGTAGGGTCAGCGAAACACCCAAGGGACAAATTAAGAATAAAATTTCTGCTCCAATGTGTTCATTTAGCTGCAGAAATCATCTTAGGGGAAGCTGAAAGGAAGTTTGGGAGTGAGAGGAGCAAATTCCAGGGTAGGTGTCCCTTATGCATTGTGTTTGTGTACTGCTGCAGGTCCCTCCCAGGCAGTAGCATCGTTCCCCTGGCTCTGTGTTGTCTGGTGCATTGGCTGATTCCAGGAAGAGACCACTGAAGGGATTTTTGGGTTTGGGGGTGTTGGTGGCTTCACTGGAGGATGTAAATCCCTAGTTCACATGATGCTATGGGGCTGCTCCTGCTGTTACCAGCTTTGGCACAGGCTGACTGGGTCACACTGTTCATCAGGAGCAGGGAAATGGGACCACCCACCTCCCTGTTGCACTGCTGGGTTACTGGGGGACATTTGGGGGACATTCCCTGTGGAGCTGCTGCCTTCTTCCCAAACGGAGGGGTGGGATGGTGCTTCCCCCTCCTGTGACTGCTGCCTAGTTTCTCTGAACTGGTATTCAGGAAGGTGGTTAGAATCTATGGCAGGCAGTGGATTCAGCCTGAATAAAGGGAATTCAGGGAACTGAAGCACTGGGTTTGTCTCTTTGAAAATCTGCAGCCTTGTGTTTTTCCTGCTGGGACCCGTGACCCTTTCAGCAGAGGTCCCCTGATGGGGACAGGAGTGAGGAAAGCAGCGTGTAAAGCAGCCAAAGCCCAAGATGCAGGACATGGAGCACATCTGGAGTGACCCCTGGCTGAAAGCCAGCACTGCTCTCAAGTTTGACTAATGGCATTAATTTCCCAGCCCTGTTTGTCCCTTGATTTGGGCACAGCTGGTGACATGCACTGCAGAGCTCACCAGCTCCTTGGTGGCACTTCAGGAGCAGCCTGAGTTAGTCCTTGGCAGTTTTAATTTTCTCCTAAATCCAAGACAAAGAAAAGCTGCCGGTGATGGGAGATGCAGAAGAGGAGCCTGTTTTGTGTTTCTCAGGACCTCAGGCCAGGCCTTTGGTGTTCTCCCTTTCGTTTTGACTGTCCCCCCAGGGGAAGGCCACGTGCTCAGGGAGGCAGAACTTGTTGGGAATGAGGCCTGACCCCACATCCTCCCCTCTCTGGAGGGCTGCAGAGCTGTTGGCTCTTTATTCTGGCTGGAATAAGATTTCACAAGAGCTGGGGAGCTCATCATCCCACCTCACCTGCTGTACAGGAACTGGAGGGGAAGCTGGCTGGCCATCAGTCAGCAGGTCTGAGCAATAGAACTGCATCACTTGTTCTGTATATTCTAATTATTTTAAATATTGTTATTTTATCTTCTTTTTCTGTCCTATTAAACTGTTTTTATCTCAACCCACAAATTTTACTGAGCAAGCAGCTGTGTGGTGTTTGCCTGCCTGCCAGGTTACACTACAACATTTAAGCTATCTTTTTAAAGCCTGCTTTGATTCTAAGCTCTCTGAGCCAAGGCTTGCCTTTCAGTGTGCCTTGGAGCACAGTGGGACAGTGAGCTCTCTATTAATTGGTGCTGTTGCCAGGCTATTGAAAAGTTGAAATAACCTGGCCAAATTTTCAAGAGTGGTCCAGGCTCTCTGCCTGGATGTCAAAAAGGGAAAGATAATTACAGTGTGAACCAAGGAGAACAGGCTGGCCTGAAGGACATGTCATTAAGGTTCTCCTCAGGCCCCAGGTCAGCAGGTCAGCCCATGTCAAATGGGCTTCATCAACCTCTAAATTTCTTCCTCCTTTAGTTAAATCAAGTTATTTCTTGCAAGTGGAATCACATTTTACACCGAGAGAATGAATACTGGCTGTTCTCTCTGAATCCAGGTGATAGAGGCTGGGCTGGGATTGCAGAGACAAATAGAAGAGGGCAGTTTCTTCCCTTGCCCCCTTCCTTCTTGTTCTGTAGCACTGTACAGAGCATCTGTGTTGTCTTCCTGCTGACCTTGGGGTCTATTATGGGGCAGTGGATGTGTGTTTTCATCCTCTAGGATGGTCCATCTTGGAGTGTGGTCCTGAGCCTTTCTGAGGCTGTTTTTCCCTTTAAAAGTTCACATGGGCCTTGAATATGGAAGAGAGAAATCTCTGACATGCTGTGTCTGGGCACAGAATTTGTGGTGCTCCCTTTAGCACTTCCTCATCCTCCCGTGGTCTCCAGGCAGGCAGTGCTGAACCCTCTGCACAGAGGAAGGAAGATGTTTTGAGCTCAGGGTGAGCTGAAGTGTCCGATCAAGGTGGAACTTTATCTCCATGTCCTGGATCACAAACCACTGAAGGAGTTGGTAGGATGTTTTTTATGTGGGTGAGGAGTGGGCAAATGCAGTCTGACTTGAATGCTAGCTCATAAAGAGTGTAGTACAGAAAATAAAATCCTCAGAGGAGCTTTAATAACTGGGGAGAATAATTGTAAAGTACTTCAGAATATTAACCAATGGCTGAATGCATCTAATTAGCTTAATGAAGCTGGGTGGTTGGGTTCTTTTTTAATCAAACAGATGGGCAAAACATTATGCACAAAAAATGAGATCAGAATACAATGAACACATTAGCAAATAAAAGACAGAGAAAGGGTTTGTTTTTCAACTTGAGAAGTGAGAGTTTCTTCTTCACCGAATACTCAAAAATGAGCCTTAAATGTCGTGGTTTCTTGGGAGTCTTGGATTGCTACATTTATTATTTGGAATGGTTTGTGTGTTTGAGATGGGGGGTCATCTTGGGGCTGGCTGCACCTGCGGGCAGGTGAGTGGGTGCTGGGGGCAGCAGCACCTTGGCAGGGAGCGTGGGGCTTCTTGGTGGGGCTGGATCCCCCAAGGGCAGAGTCAGAAGCACCAATGCTGCTTAACCCTCTGCTCCAGAACCTTTTACCTACGTGTTGGTAGGTGATCACCTCTGTTCCGCAGGAGAAAGCCAGTAGCCTGAGTTTAAGCAGGATGTAAGGTCAGTGTTGAACGTGGTGCTGGTTAAGGCACCCCCAGTATTCAGGACACCTGTGGAGTGTTTACCTGGTGGCCTCTGCCTGTGCTGTCCATGCTTGGAGTTCCTTCAGCCACCCATTAATGCTGCTGGCCCCAGTCAAGGAGATCTATTCCCACCACTGGTTTCCCTGGCCTTGCTGCAGCACAGGCCCTGCTCCCTGTTGGTGCTTATCACAGCACACACACTATTTTGTCAGCTGTTTTGCCGGGCCATGGAAATCTGGTGCAAATCAAAGCCTTGCCTCTGCAGACAGGAGACTCCCCTCCATACAAACCTGGAGTGCTTATGTAGGTGTGTAATGCAGAGCTGTAATATCCGAGTCTTGCCAAGGCTGGGAGCGTTTGCTCCAGGCTAATAAGCTGAACAAGCCATTTTGATATTAAGCCTATAATAATAACACCTTGTAGCTAAAGAGTGTGTTTCCCCCCATTGGTGGATTACTCAGCCCTGTTCTTTTTGAGGCAGTGTTTAACAAAAGCAGAGACTTTCCCAGACTATATTTAATTAAACAGAGCTCGGAGATCTCTTCTGCTTCATTTCAGTGCTGTGATTATGATGCTCTGCAGCTTCGTCTCCGGGGCAGTTGGAAATGGAGCTTGTGCTCTGCCAGTGCCACAGGCCGGGCTGGGCACTGTCCCCTGCCCAGATGTGCCTGTCCAGATGTGCCCAGTGGTGTGCAAACTGAGGAGCTCACGTGCACAGGGACCCACGGCTGCAGCTGCTCTTGGGTATGATGTGGAATGGGGCACTTGGGCACCCCCTGAAGCTGAGTGGGGTCTTGGGCTGGGCCATGTGGCCCATGCAAGTGGCAGCTCAGCTAACAAGCTTTACATTACAACTAAGGTTTGGGGTCCTGATTTCTACCCTGTTCCATTTTTTTGTTTCTAATGTAGCTGCAGGAACATTTTAAGTACCATGGCTTGGTCATCAGCGAAGGGTTTAATTTGAAGGCTCCTCATTTATGCCTTAGGAGGTATCTGTGAGCAGATGGTGATATGCTCTGGTTTTGCTTATCCTTGCAGATTATTCGCCAGATAATTTTTCTGACTAATCCTTTGGCCTGTGTTCTGTTTATAAACCTGGAGTCAGGTTTCTGGTAAAAACCCTTGTGTTTGCAAATTTTAAAATCTGTTCCTGTGCTGGCTTGCTGATGTCACTGTGAGCAGGAGACTGTTCTCTGGGTGGCAGATACCCTCTGCTCCATGGGAGAGGGGCAGCTCCTAAAGCAGATCCTCCTTCCCAGTGGCAGGGTGGGAAGTAGCACCTTCATGCCTGGCTTTGAGTTGATTTTATTTTAAAGCATGATATGGCTGAAGTCCTAAGCTCAGCATCAGTACTTTCATACTGATCTCTCCCGAGGTCTCATTGCTGTTTCAGGTGTCATGGTAAGGGAGCCAGAGCCACAGAGCTTGTGTCTTGTGCAGGTGATGCTGCATAACTTCACCTGTGCAGAGCAGAATTTGGGGCATTTGCCTGTAAATAGCTGGGCAGGACGCTGGGAGCAGTGAGGACACTGCAACCACTGGCACATCTCTCCCTCTGCTGAAAGGCTGCTGTGATTTTATTATTAATAATAGTATTATTAATATTATTATTTTCCCCTCATCTCTTGCCAGCTCTCCCTTTTATAAAAAAATAGTTCTCTTGGATGTCTCTGAAGAGCTGGCTATGGTAACTGCCTGGCTGATTTATTCTGGTGTTTTAACATTTACTGGCTTTACATAACAGCCAAACAATCTGTTTCAGGAGTTTTAATATAAACCCAACTCTAGTGAGTCACATCCATGTCAGCAGTAATGCAAAGAGAGGCAGCTGGAGGAGTGAGGAGGGGACTTTTTCTGGGTTTCTACATGGGAATATCTGGCTGCCTGAAATATCTCTGACACCTCATAGCCGAGTGATGCTGCCAGTTCTCCTCTGCCAGCGGGGATTTGTTCTGAAACTTTGAAAGAGCAGTGGCTGAGTCACATCAGTGCTCCCATCGCTGCTCCTGGATGAGCTTAGGGTCCTTCCCAGAGCTCCCCAGGCATTGCTGTGTGTCCCTGGTGCTCCACAGCACTGTGGTGTGCTTGATACCTTTCCATGTATGTGCATGCTTGAAAGAGAGAGTGTAAGTGTGAGAGTTGCAAGATCAAACCTGTAGCGATTTGCTGCTTGCTTTTTGAATTAAAAACCTCTGTTTGTGCCAGACCTTGGTGGGCCTGGTCCTCAAGAGGTGCAGATCAGCACAGCTGAGGTGAGCTCAGTTGGTTAGAGTGTGGTGCTCATAACACCAAGGTTGTGAGTTCAGACTTAGGGGTTGGACTCAATGATCCTTGTGGGTCCCTTCCAACTGAGAATATTCTGTGAAATTGGGGTGCTGATGTGTACCAGCACATCCTCCTGAGCTCTGGTGACCCATGTGCAGGGACAGAGTTTGAGCCCAGCCCTGTTCCCCAGGGCAGCCACAGCAAAATGTTGGAGCTCTTGGGGAGTCCCTGCCCGGGCACGAGCCAGGTGAACAGCGATTGTTCCCTGGGAAAAGCAGGAGTGAGAGCCATCAGGACAGTTGACAGCAGGAGTTTCCCAAAGCATGGTGTGTAACCTGTGGCCTCAGGTCCTGTCCAGGCAGGGTAACTTTGGGATTTCCTTTGCAAATCCCTGGAGCAGCTGTGCCATGGGCAGCATGGCCATTACTGTTCCAGAGGCTCTTTCACCTCTGTAATGTTGGGATTGTAATGTGGTCAAACAAAAGAGGTCTCCAACTTGAGTTGTCACTTAAAAAAACCCTGAGCAAGATCCAGCAGGAATGGAGCAGCCAGGTTTGTGCTGCTGCCTGGGTTAGAGGTTGGCTGTTCAGCTAAGCAAGTGCTTCTCTTGCTGCAGCTTATTTGAATTCTTGTCTTTAGAATGGAAAATAAATGCTGGCTGATGAGATCTATTACAGCACTAATTTTAGAGTGTGCCAAACACTTCGATCTTCGGTCTCATTTCTCCTTTATTTTCCCCCTCTATTTGGGAAAATGACCTTTGTCATTCTTCTAAATGCCTGGTGATGTCCTACTCACTGATATCTTCAGGCATTCTGCTTCCAGCTTTCTTTTCTGATATTTCTTGTTCAGCCACTTAACACTGGTATTAGAAAAGCTCTGTCCAGGGCACAGGCAGCCGTGTCGGCACGATGTTGGCAGTGACTGCTCTGCCAGCTGCTGTGAGATGCCAGAAGAGCCCCTGTGAAGCTGGGGGAGCAGGGAAGGCAGAATCAGAGTGGAATTTCTTATTTTTGGATGCCCAGGGCTTTGTAAGACTTTCCAGCCCCACCCCAGCCTGCTTTCTCGATGAGCAAGAGGGAAAATATGAATTCCCCTCTAGTCTGCTGAAGAGTTTAGGAAGCAGTCCCAAAGCTTCAGTGTTTGTCCTTGGCACTAATGTGAACCTGAGTTGTTGCTCAAGAGGTTGAAGCAAGCAGCAAGTTAGGAATTGAAATGTTTGATCAATGCCAGAGGGAACTGTGGTGCACAAAACCTAGATTTTTGGGACATGATTCCTCTTTATTGGCTGGAAGGTTTGAGAAGAGCCTGGATGGCTGACTGGTGGTCTGCTCTGAAACCTTCAGGGTGGCTCAGACACTAAAGGTGCCTCCTTTAGTCCTGGGCTTGGCTTGCAGTGCTTAGCAGAGCCTGACTGAGCTCCAGATTAAAGTGGGTGGCACAAGTCCAGTGGTTTCACCCCGTGCAACTTTCGGAGGCTCTCTGGAATACATTCCATGGGTTTGGCAACCACATGTCCCTGTGGCAGCTGCTGGGACCATTAGCACAGACTGACAAGAGACTTGGTGCCTGCCCTGGGGGGGCTTTGAAAATCCTCCCTCTCCTGCCCCCGGCTCCCTCACCCCTCCTGCTCCCTCACCTTCCTCTCATCCCTGGGCTGGCAGCTGGTGGTGGCTGTATCCCTCAAAAAGAGCTGTCTCTTGCCCTGGCTTCTCATGCTGGAGGCAGGTGAAAAACTCCCTGCTCCTACCAATTACCAGTCCATGCCTTTCCCGGGTGTGCTCTGAGCCCTGGGGCTGCTCCAGGTGTCAGTTCCCGGGAATTCAGCTGGCAAACGTCTTCATAGTCGGCCTTTGTGAACATGGCTGAGATAAACCCTTTACTGGACTAAATGTGGTAACAGCTAATCCCTTGGAAACAGTCACCTGGGCCCTGCACGATGAAAAGAGGCTTTGCTGCTCTGATTAACAGCACTGGCAAGAACATTAACTCGCTTTTCTTTGGAAATGAAAAGCACCTCTCCACGAGAGTTTAAGGGATTAGGCGCCAGCTGGAATATTGAGGTAGGTTCTTTTTGCACCTTCCTCCTAAATATGTGGCTTAAAAGTGCGTTCAGCCCTGGTGGGATGGGGGATTATGGCTGAGTGTCCCCGGGCTGTGGTGGAGGAGACTCGACTGTGGTGCAGAGCCCGTGTGGGACCGGTGTCACCCGAGGAGCTTCCCTGGGAGGACAGCAGTGGTGACCAGCTTTTGGCACCAGCTGCCTGTGCTGGGGTGTCTTGCAGTGCCCCGGGGCTCAGTATTGTAGATTAACCCCTGTCAGAGTGGCCATCTCCCCCCAAAAGGCTGAAACTCATTTAAACTTGCAAAGAACCAAATGACACTGACCTTTTCCAGCCCCTTTAAGCAAATGCTGAAGGCTGTGGAGAGCATTCCAGCTGTTTTGACAACTCCAGTTTCCTTTTCTGGAGGAGATTTGCAGCGATTCCTTTGTTATTATTATTTTTTAACACAACACGTTGTTTCAAAAGCTCGAACTAGAAGTTCCATCTACATTAAAAGCAAAGCTCCTGTGCTTCAGTGAAGGCTGCCTGGGCTGTGTTTTTGAGGCCAGGCTTTTATCTTGGTGCTGATTTCCATGAGGCTGAATTCCCAAGGTTTGTCCTGGCAGGAGTACAGCCTGAGCAGTGAGCATCACATGTGATATTTGCTGATGAAGGCTGTGGACCAGCAGCCTGACTGACTGAAGGAATTAAAACAGGTATCTGAACTTTGTCCATAAAATAAGGTAAGATTGAGGAAAGTTTGAACACTTGTTTTAAGTATTTGTTGATCAGAGCACATTTGAGTGCTCAAACTACTTCCAAAATTCTGTTACCTTTCAACCTGTCTTTCTCCTACGGAATTTTCTATTTTAAGTAAATGGCACAGAGTTAGCTCAGAAGGGAAAAGATACAAGTGTCTCTGTTCAAAGTGTGTTTTACTGGTTAGGTATTTATGGGAGACATCCAGGAAATGAGCAAACACTTGAAAGTGTATGTATTATTTATTATTGTAGCTGATGAATTACCACTTTAAACCTTTTGGTTGGTGTTATGACTCTGTACACTCTTCACCAGCAGTGCTCCAGCAGAGTGTACAGTGGCATTTGTCCCAGTTAAACATTGCAGGAGATGCAAATGCTGTAGTTGATTTATGGATGTTGGGAGTTTGAGCAGTGGAAGATGACAGCGTGGCACTTGGTGCAAGCACCAGTGGAAGTGAGTGAGATCTGCAAGGACCTGTGAGATGTTCAGTGGTGGCTCAGTCCTCCCAGTCCCAGCATGAGAATTTGCTGGCCCTGGTTTGTGGAGAAGCAGCAAAGTGGGGTGAACATGTCTGACTCTGTCTGACGAAGTGATGACAGCCAGGAGTTAAAACTTGGCTCCCAGTAGGGACTTCTACACTACTGCTTGACTGCTTATACAGTGGTGATTCCTCTTCTAGACCAGGCATAAAGAAATGCAGGGCAATGGCTTGAAAAAACAAAGTGACTCTTACCTGTCCCAGACGTGCAACTGGTTCTGAATCCATGGGCTCTCAGGGCACACTGGGCAGCATCCTGCTGGCTCCATGTGCTCCCTGGCCCCATCTTTAGATGTTGCTGTATGTGAGACCATTCACCACCATCTCTATTCCTGCCCAGATTCCTGAGCTGTGCCTGGAAAACCTTGAGTTCATGTGAAGCCCACTTGTGGGCAGAGCACAGACCCCATCCAGCAGTGCTTCCCGAAGCAGGATGTGCTCCTAAGTGTTTGCTTAGCTTTAATAAGACTTAAGCACACGAGGCATGTGTTGAGATACTTATTTAGTTCTAATCTGCACATCTTGAAGAACGATATGGTAAAATCACATTGGAAGGAGGTGGTGGGATTCCCTCTGCCTTTAGCAAGTGGATGTGATGCTCAGTTGCAGTGGGAAGAATCCCCTTCCCCTCGCTGTCACCAGTGTAACTGGGGGTTTGCCCTTTCCTCTGGCATCAGCCAGCCCTGCAGGGATAGACTCATTTAACCCTTCTACAAAAAAACCCCCAACTTTGCAGAATGCTGCAGTGAGAAAAGTTCCTTCATCAAATGACTCCTCTGCGGGAGAGGAGTGAGGGGGCCTGGAGAGGAATGGAAGAGTCATAAAAGAGATGTAGGAAAACGCTTTTTATGGAATGAATAATTTCTGGTGTGGAGGTGGCAGCGTCGTGTTTAATTCTAATTCGGGGGTTTTTGGGGAGCGCGTGACTGACGCCCAACGAGGGGTGCTGGATGCTGCTTCTCAGCAGGATGTCATTCCCAAGCTCCATTTACCTGCCAGCGCTCCCGCAGGGACTTCTCCCCCTGGATGTCATTAACCCATTTCCCACAGCACATCCCCGCAGCCTCTCCCAGGAGCTGGTGACACATCCAGTCCCTGCAGCTGCAGGGAACCACTCTGGGGTCGTCTGTGGCTTGTTTTCCATGGCTGTACCTTTGCTGCACTGCTGAGCAGGAGCCTTCCTGCCCTAATTCCATCTTTGCCTTGTTCTGCTGGGCCGGGGTTGGGCAACCGGCTCTGGCTGGTTGATGCCCTATCAGCTCCAGGCTCGCTCCTGCCAGTGCAGTGTGGTTTTCCTTGCCTTGCATGCAGGTATCCCAAGCTCCCCTCTCTCCCTGACCTGGCTGTCACCTCCCTGGGGAAGGAGTGGCTCTTGCTGTACATGGGTTAGGTCCCTGCACAGCATCGTGCCCAGACTCTGCTGGGTCAGGACAAGTGATGCTGGCACTGGGTTTCTGTTCTCTCCCATACTGGCAGTCCTTATAAAAAGGGCCATCAAGAGCCTTGTTTTGCTGCAGTATAAATTTCAGCCAAATCCTTCCTCTTGTCCCTGTCACCTTAATGAAGATTGTGTATGTTAAATGCTGTGAGCCCAAGCAGAGCCTCATTGCAGAGTAAATGGAGAGCATGGGACTTAGGCAAGTCTTTTGTTACTGCTGTACAGGGCTTATGCTTATAACAGCAGCAGAGATTGAACCCAATCCCTGATGAGCTTTCCAGGAGTCTCATTAATCTGTTCAACAATGGATCTGGGTTTTTGTTTTGATCTTTTTCATAGGAGTTAAATTTTTGTCCCTTTCAGAGTAGCTGTGGATCATGTAAGCACAGCAGTGTTGCTTTCCTAATTGGCTTCAGGTTTATCCGTGTCTATTATGTGAAGGGTTTGCAAGAAGCACCCGTCACCATGGCATCAAAATGCTTCCTATGCCAAAAACACGTGATAAAAACATACATATATGTGTGCACACACTTTTTTTTGGTCTGTTAGAAAGTGAAAAGACATTCTGCTAGAAGATCATGTTTTTGCATGATTGTATTCCCCAAATAGTCAGCTTTGCAAATCGTGCTTGTCTGCTCATTGTCATGGCTCTGGTCCACACGCCATCGAAGAGAGAGATGTCTTTCCAATGAGCTTTGGACCAGCCCCTGTACAAGCAGAATTTTGCATTTCTGGTGTTGATGGTTCATACTGGGAAATGGTGCTGGTGCTGTACACAGACAGACCCTGACTAAAACTTACTGTCTGAAAGTCAAGGTGTAGCAAGGGGAGGAGAGAAGGGTGGGGAGGCAGGGGAAAGAGTACAAATTTTTAGCTGGACTGGTGTCTTCCTGGGCAGACCACGAATGCTCCAGTTGGCTTTGACTTTCTGAAAAATACAGGAGCAGTATGGGGAAGCAAGGTATTTAAAGTGAAGATGCAGATGTTGAAGGTAACAGGATTTAAAAGGCCATGTGGCACAAAATACAGGAAGTGTTCCACTATTTATGGCAAAAGGTTCTTCCTCTCTTGATTTCACGTCTTCTTGAATGCACTCAATGATTGCTTTTCATGTGTGAATGCTTGTAAAAATGGAGCTCCCTAAACAGATGTGAAATGTTTTGTATGAGTTAATGACTTCACAGAGCTCTGGCTGTTTAAAAACAGAGTGGCAATGAAGTTGCCTTGGCCGTGGTCAGTGCTCCTCTGTGAAGCACATCCATGGAGCGGATCCAGTGGTGGCTGCACACAGACCCATCCTTGGGGAGCTCTGTTGTTACTGGCTTCACTACCATGCTTGCAGTGGGGTGGGAAGAAGTCTTCCCAGGGGCTTAGAAATCCGTGTGAAGTGTATAACCTCTCTGGGATTTGTGCTGTCACAGAGCAGAGGGTGAGCAATACCTCACCAGTGATTCACAGTTGGAGCAGGATCAAATCCTTAGCCTGAAACCAGGGGTTTGTAATTGATGGGTCTTTATAAAGTGTTTTACTCTGGGTGTTTTTCTACTGCTTCTCTGCTCCCCACAGTCCCCTTTGAATTCAGCTGCCAGGAAGAGCTGCAGCTTTGTGTTAGCAGTTATTCGAGGGCAGACCTGCCTTGTCCATGGCTCAGATGCAAACAGCTCAGGGAGTGTTTCCAGGGGTGAGACTGTCCTTAAGCCTCTGCAGTGAACTCTCAGAGAAGGAGATTAAGGAAAACAATAAGCTCCTTCTTGCCTGCCTCTCTCTTTGCCCGAGGTACAGCTATTTGTCTGCTGAGAGGATCTGTCTGTCTTTGCTCTCCCTTTTCACCAGTGCCAGAGGCATAAGTTCCAAGTGCCACGGCATCCTGCTGGTGTATAATCCTCCTGCAGCCATCGAGTGCATTCTGTGGTGGCCAGAGGAGCTGGAGATGGCTGGTGAAATTTTGCTCCTTGTCAGTGCTTGGAAGAGTGGCTTGGACAGAGGCAGACACACGGAGTGGTTATCCCAGCAGGGAGCAGACAGCTCTCATGACATTATAAGCACAGCAGAAGAGCTGGCAATTTTACTTTGAAGGATGCCTTTTGGTGTGAGAGAGAAGGGACATGTTTGCCTCAGTGTGCAGTGGATTTGTGGTCGAGCTGCTGTGCATTCTTCTTGAAGGCTGTCGGGTTTTCCTCCCTCCTGGAAACTTCGTTGGTGCACCCGATGTGATCCCTGTGGAGAGCAATAGGTGATGATGGGATGAGATGCTGGTGGGATGGGAGCTGTTTGGTTAATTTTGTGTGCACACATGTCTGAAGGTGTGTGTAAGTGCATGTGCCATCCTGGGAGCAGCTGGGCTGTGTCACAGCTGAGCTGTCAGTCCAAGGACCTACATCCAAACCCTTGGGGGGTGAATGTCAACCCACCTGCAGCTTTAGCAGTGTTTGCTGTAATGACGCTGAAAACCAGCTTGTCCTTTGCTAATCTTGTACCTGCACCTGCAGGCAGCTGTAAGGAGCCTTTGAGGAGGTTTTCAGCCTTTTCATCCTTCTTCATCAATGCTGGCAGCTGCTGCTTCTGCTTCTTGGTAACGTCCAGGTTTTTCTGGGCTGTTTCTTTGTGTCTAAGTCTCTGCATCCTCAGGCCAGCTTGTTGTGTGGGTTTTCTTCCCTTCTGCTTCTGGAGGTGGGTGGTTTTCCTTGTTAGTCGATTATTTCAGTGGTGAATTTGAAGTTCTTAGAGTGAAAGGAGATGTAGAAAGGTGGTCAGGAGTCATGGACAGACATGGTCTAACATTTGAGCCGAGGAAGATCACTGCCACACCACTGCAGCACAGCTGTGGAGCCAAGCCTGACGGTGTTTATGGGCTTAGGTCCTGTTATTTGACCTCAGTTTGCCTGAGGTTGAGTTGTGGTCACTGGATTTAGTGCAAAGGGATGCAAAGTTTTCCTCAAAGGGAATAATGAAGGCAGAGAGGCCTCAGCTCCATGGAGGAAAGCAGGTGGGTGTTGGCAACCATTAACACCTTTAGTCCAGCACAGGCAAATTGCAAATTTACTCCCAGGCGAGAAATCTCAATTCTTTTACATTTGTTTATGTAAAGGCAGATGCTCACAGGGCTGGCCAGTTAGATGGAAACCCTGGCTGTGTTGTGGGAGTCTATTGAAAGATTCAGAAAACCTAAAACCTGTGGAAATGCAATACCAAGACACTGGTCATAGTGTGATGCCAGAGGTTTGGTGTGGAACAACTTAAATTGGTTCTTTGAAGTTATTCCACTTATGAGTATAATTTTTGTGCTGTGCTGATTGAACAGAGAGAAATCAGCAGCCTCAGAAAGGCTGTGCACTGGGCTGTAAAACAGACTGAACAGACTCATCATTTTGGTGGTTTGCTGGGTGCATTTCTGCTGCTGTGCTTGGGGCTGCCCTGACAGAGCCCAGCAGTGTGAGGGGCCTTTGGAGGAGGGACCAGACCTGCTCACTGATGTCCTTGCTGGGATTTTAGGAAGAAGGCAGAGGGACATCTGCCATAGATCTCCTGTTGGATCTCAAGCTAGCATTTCAAAGGTTTCAAGGTATTTGTTAGGGTCTGTTAAGAAGCATTTATAGGAATTCGATCTGCTCCCTAGTGCTGTTTCCCTGCCCGTGGATGTATCCCACAGGATGTTTGTGAAGAAGTTTTGTCAGGTGCTCACATTCCTCCAGAATTGAGAGAGATTTAAGTACCATAAGTGATTTAACTTAATGCTTTTGCAGCTTCATATAAGAGCTTCTGCAAGAGTAACAGGAGGATGTTGGGAGCGTGTGGCTGCGGTCCTGACACCTGCCTGTGCCTGCTGGATCCAGAGCTGGGCTCTGGCATCCTGCTGCCAGGAGCAGGACTGGTGTTTGCCTCTGCAAGGGTGCTGAGCTGCACCAGCACCCGATGCCAGCAGCTGGTACAGGCTTAACTCATGTGTTTGCTGAGCTTGGAGGCGTCTCCAGAGTTTCCTTTCAGAGCACTGTAAACGCAGGCTCGCCCTGTGGTTCTGCTCTGCTGTTTCAGCACAGGGTTTCCTGGTGGGGCTCTGTCTGTCTCAGTATGACCAGATCAGCAGCAATTACACTTTGAAATGAGAGCCCCTTCCTGGCCTTGGAGTGCTGCTGCATTAATGTATAAAATGGATAAATGATTTAGGTAATGAAATGACTTGGATATGGCCATGGATTGAATGAGGCTTCCCGAGCCAATGTGCTGACTCATCACATGAGTCACATCTTAGTCACTTTTAGAATAAGGGCTTCTCTTTTGGGTGCTTCCAGAATGGGATGGGTGGAGATGAGCTTAAAATTTCCACCTCTGCCTTTGATAATTTTTTTAATAGCATCTAGATCATGATGGGATGGTTTGTCAGACAGAAGAGGAAACAGCTCTATCTTGCAAATCAGGTGCATCCCAGGAGATTTGCCTGAATTCTACAGCACTGCCAGACTTTAATTTTTCTGTTTGCTTCCTGGTCAGGCAGAGTGATCTCATGCTTCAGATCAGACTTCTCAAGCTTTTTTCCTCATCTTACTGTGTTGAGTCCCTGTTGTCTGCAGGTCTGAGCTTGTTCTCAAACTCCTGTGCCATCAGCAGTGCGTGAAAGCATCCTTAGATAGAAGCTGCCCCCTGAAACACTCATCATTACTAGGCAAATAAAACCCTGCTATTCTCCACTTTAATTTATATGTAATTATATTTTTTCATTATCAAAATATTGATAAAGTGAACTTATGGTTGGTCAGAAAAATGCATGTGTGTAAGCAAGTGAATAGCATATGTGAGAGCCTGGGGAAACAAGGAAAAATTCCTTTGTAATCCACTGTAAGCTTTAGATAGCAAGTAAACCTTTTGGGTTTTTCTTTTTCTTTCTAATCTTTCATCTTTCTGATCTCACAGTCATCCTGCAACAAACAGAGTGTAGGCAATTCCTGATCTAACCAGGTTCCTGATGGATCAGTTGAGCTCAGTGGCAGTTTGATCTCTGTGTCTGACTTGAGCTGTGCAGGGTTTTGCTGGGGCTTTGCTGCTGGCTTAGGCATAGGCTTTGCTAAGCTGGATGTGGTTAAACTGCTCCAAATGTTAAAAATGGGGAGGCACTGACTGTCAGAAACAGGCCTGAAAGCATGATTCCAGTGCAGGCATTCTGGTTTGTGTCAGAAATGACAATGTAGGATTGTTATAAAAAATGATGCTGGTGCTAGATATGCTCTTATAAAGGTGTGTTCCATTATAGGAGGAGTACAAAGGCAAGTGAAATAGCCGGAGGTCAGGAATAAGAAATTTGGGATTCTCTTACTGACCATTGAGGTGCTGTCTGGGTGACCCTGAGCAAGAGTGTCTCTTCCTAATTCCTGTGTAAATATGTTTTTAGCCCTTGGTGAGTAGGTACCATCTGTAAAGCACAGGTAGGTCATGGCAGGTGACAGGCACTATGTAAATGATAATTTCCCTTTGAAATGTGTTAGGCTGCAACTTCAAAAACAGAGAGCTGAAGAATTGGGTTTTATTGTTAAACAGAACTGGTGAAAGGAAAGCCAAAAATAGTTTTCTAACAAGTGTCTTTAGTCAGGTAGTAGAGAATAATTCACGGGCTTGTAGGTTTTCAGGTCTCTATAACTATCTTTGCTAGATCTCCTGGATCACAGGTAAGGAGGATTTTACCAGCAGCTCCTCTCAGAGAATTCAAGTCAGGAGGAATGTATCACTTCCTCAAGAAGTTTTCTAGTTTCTTTTGCCTCTTTTAATTGCAGAAGAAGGGGTTTTTTGTGTATTCTGAGTTTTAAAATGTAGCTAGCGTAAAAGGCAAAAAAAATATGTCTAATGCATGATGATAATATTATAATAATAATAAAGGCAAATGTTAATGATTTGGTGTTTTTACTGCCCGGGAAACCTTCCAGATGAGGTTAGTTCATGTGCAGACAAAGCTGCCTCCAAGTGAGTTACCTGTGTGGGTTTATTTGTGCCTCTGCTCCTTGTCTGGTTGATGATTTTGGGTGGTTTTGGCATCCCTTTCCAAATGAGTGTGAGCATGTGAGTCTCCCAGACACCAGCAAGCAGTGAGGAAGGCATGGAAGATGACTGTTGTCCTCCTTTCCTCCTGGGAGAGGAGCCCTGGATCGGCTCCAGAGGAACTGAGGAAGCTCTATCATTCAGACACATGTGAAACACATTCACCCAGACACTCATGTAGTATTTCCACATTTTTGAGGCTGAGATTTTCAGTGCTGTTCACGCTTCAACATGTGGATGTTATCCCTTCTGATGCCCTGAGACCACAGTTAAAGTTCAAGTGTGTGCTTAAGTGTTTTGCTGGAGCAGAGCCCACGTCTCCATCCCAGAGAGGAGCAGCGTGTTGGGAAACTCAGTGGCTGCACACAGACTAATTGTTCTGAGATGCAACCTGGAAGGTGCTGAGCACCCTGGCTGGCAGCCAGCAAAGCTTTTAAATACACACTTTGCTTAGTATTTTTTCATGTTGTTACCAGTCTTGTTCTTTGATTTCTTTTCCCATGGCAACTGGAGAAGGATATCTGAGTAGCCAGAGCAGTGTAATTCCTTTGCCAGCGATACCCTGACCTGTCCCACAGGGATTTCTCACAGGGCATGGGACAGCTGTTGGGATCAGGTATTGCTACCAGTTCCCAAGTCAATTAGCTTCAGAGTTTTCCTTCTGTGCTCTGTTCCTGGGCACAGGGCTGGCCAGGCTGCACAAATGATGCTCAAACTACATTTGTAAACCACATCCCGTCTTTCCACGTGTCTTTGCTTGCTATTAAAATACACAGATCATATTTCCTTTACCCCCTTTCCTCTTCGACTGTGTTCACCTTTCCCTTCCCTTGGAAATTTTGGCAGCAAACTGCCAAATTCAGGTTTTAATTGGAAGTGGTGTCATCTGCAGTGGAGTCCAGGGCAGGGCAGAGAAGAACCTAAAAATCCTGTGCAGGTTGATGGATTCTAACAGCTCTTAGGTTTTCAAGGTGCTGTTCTTTAGCTTTGCCTTCTGTGAGCAGGAGGAAAATGCTACAGCCCAGGTTGGGGACTGGGAAGGAGCTTTGTCTCTGTGCAAAGGCCCTGTGTGTGCTGCCATCAATACTGGCTGTGTCTCTTCTGTCTCTGTCTTCAGCTGGGGCAGCTCCTCCTGTAGCTCAGCTGTGCCTCACTGGACCATGTGAAGCAGGAATAAACCCTGTATTGCCATCAAAAACTGCCAGGACATCTTGCCAGCATATTTACTCTCTGTTCTTCTCCTGCACCTGCTGACTTGATGACCAGAAACCTGCCTTTTCCCACTGCTCTTGTGGCTTTGCAGAAACGACAGGGCCTTGAATAATTTCTAACACTTCAGAAAGGGTCCAGCTGGTTGAGTATAATGCACAATCCTTGTCCTGAGACACAACAGGGGCACTGCTTTAGTGTCCCAGGGCAACCTGAAAACCCAGCCATGGCAGCCTGGTTTCAACCCTTTCACTGGGGTGAAATTAGGGTGCCCCAGGGTGGCATTTTCACACTTGTTTTTAAGTAAAGCTTCACCTGGAAACTTTTTTTTTTGGTCCTTTGGTGCTGCAAAGCCTTTTTCATGCTCTGACAAACGCAGAGATTGTCATCAGCCTAAATTTCAGGGATGGCATTGCAGAGGCTCAAAAGAACATCTTTTTCCCCAGCAGCCTTTGCCTGGATAATCTCCAGTCATTGACCTTGGGGCTTTGAAAGTGCATTTTGGCTTAAAGAGCTAAAGCTTAAGGCTTCAAAGGAAGTGGGAAGCCTGCTACCCTTTACATTTCCAGGCAGTGGGGGTTGTGTGTGCACGGACAAGGGTAATTGTAGGGGCGGTGTGCCTGGTTCTGACTCCTGTGGGATCTGTTGCTCATCCCCTGGAGCTGTTCCCTCTGTACAGAGCCTCTCTGCTGCTGCCTTTGATATTGTGCAGGTCAACTGAGGACATGTTTTCAAGTGCCGGGGTTTCTAAAGATGTGAGGATTATCGGAAGATGGGAGTTATCCACGTGGAAATAGAGCAAATACTTTGAGCTCTGAATTTGAAGACCATTTGTCTTGTTTTACAGAGTTCAGTGCTTTTTTCCTTGCCCTGTGTGGTTCTGTGCTTTGCCTTTTGCCTATGGGTTGCAGGTTGGCAGAGCTGATGAAGTCCTTCAACTTGTGGGCACTTAGAGATGGGTGCTGGCATCATTTCCCTGGTTAAAACTCTGCAGAGATTGCCTTGAGTAGAAATCTCTACCCATGTCTGAACTGCTGGGAAGAAGAAAGCCTGCTGTGTTCTGTGCTGTGCACTTTTATTGTAGATTGGCAGTCCTGGAACAGGTGGAAAGACTTTTCACTGCAGCTGGCTTACAGAATTTAGCAACTTGATATATCCCCTGAAATACCTGCAGGTCCCTCAAAGGCAGCTGAAAGCTTTCTCCTTGTCTGGGAGAAAGGTAAACCTCTGAGACTGACATGTGTAAATGTGAACTTGTTCTGCCTGGTGGCTTGTTCAGTTTGTTGAGGATGCTTTTTAAACAACACTGACTTCAGTGCTGATCTGTGCTGTGAGATCTGAGCCTGGCAAAGGTATCTGATGCTGAATTCTTTTGCTGAGTTGATGATTATAGGTGTCCCTTCCCAGATTCCACTTTGCTCCTCTTAAACTGCATTTTCCTGCAGTGATTTGCTTTCTGTCATTGATTTCTTATATATTGTGCAGCACCAGGAAATCTGTGAGCATCTGAGAGGCAGAGTTACCCATGGCAGTCAGTATGAAAGGTGCTAATGGGTGCAGAGGAGGAGGCAGGCAGGACTGAGAAATGTGCTGATGGAATAAATAAATGGGGAAGGAGGAAAGAGGTGGCCTGGAAGAGTGTGGGCTGTCTGCTGGGTGCTGATGTGCAGCTTGGGCTGAGACTGCTGCTGAAGCAGCAGCCTGTCTGCACAGTTCCACGTGGCTTCTTCCCTCCTCCCTAATTTATTTAATTGCTAGTATATATCATGGGCTCTGCTGTGGAGGCAGGATGCAGTCCCACAAGATCAGCTGTTCTGTACACTTGATTTCTGTTCTTCAGGGTGACAGATTGGTGTGTGAGAGCTGGTTTGCCTGGCTGGGAGGCTCCCCTGCTGCTCTTGGAGCCTTTGCTGCAGGCTGGGCTTACCAGCCTTAAAAACCAGACCTTACCCTAAAACCAGAGGGCAGGTGCCTTGTGCTGTGTGTGTTCACACAAACCTGTGCATGGGCTCATTGCTGTGCCTTCTAGTTTTGGTTCTATTTCTCTTATATTCCCTTTTCTTCCTCTCCATGCCACAGAGATGCTTTCCATAGTCTTCTTGCTGGTGCCCTGGCCGTGTTTGGATGGGAGGTGTCCTGCCCTGCAGCACAGTCCTCCAGAGGCACTGTGATAACTGCAGTGGCTTAGAGACAGCTTTGATTTGAGTGCCCAATTCCATTCCTGTGAGATCAGAGGGGATTTGGCCATTGTGGAATATTAGACTTCACCCTTGCAGACTGATAGGTTGTTCAGGTCCTTTTGGTGTCTTCATTTTTGTTTTCTTCATGTCTGCGTCATCTTCTGTGGCAATTTTGAGGTATCATTATAGCTTGCAGCAGAAGATGGCTCACCTGAGATGAATCCCTTCCCCTTAGCACAACTGAAAACCTTTTTTTTAATTTAACCTGCCACTTACCTTGCCATGGTACAAATTTTTGGTAAGCCATTATTTGCAGTGAAGACCCTAAATGTTAAAGCCTCCCTCATTCTGAGTTAGTGATTCTTCTCGTTAATCAACAGGGTCTGGCTACTACCTTGCTTGTTAATATTTTTACAAATAATCTAATCCTTTCAACTTTGATGTAACCCGACATTCTCAGTTATTTTTTGAAGCACCCCCTCACTGGCTGTTTAAATCCACCTCCAGCAAGCTGTGCTCCCTGCCACTGCTGCCCCCTCTCCTGGGAATCACGCTGCCTCTCAGCTCAGCAAGTGACAGCTACCATGACACTTCTTCCTCCTCCTCCTCCTCTTCCCTGCTCAGCTTCAGCCCCAAGATTCTGCTCCCTTCATGCAGAGATTCTGCACTGACCCTACTCAGGACCTCTCTGTGAGCTGATGTTGTCCGTGCCCACCTGTGCAACCTCAAGCTGTGGCACAATGTACTCTTAGAGATGGTGGCCAGAAGGCTGCTTTTCCATTGGATTTATGGGGCTTAGCTTTCCCTGTGCATTGTACAAGTTGCATTTGGGTGTTTCCTGAACTCTTGATGGGTGCTGAAGAGGAGGTTGGGGTAGGCAGGCTCTGAGGTCTGAGTCAGTGTCTGCTGAAAGCAGTTTGGAAACAGGGTCTGCTGAGTTTTTGCTCTCCTCTGACACCAAACTGAGTAGTGGTTCAGGTCTTGTCCAGGCTGTGTGTGCACATTAACATGCCCAATTCCCTCATATTGCTTCTCCTAGGGTCTCTTGGAGGTAAGGCAAACCATCCAGTAAGACCAGGCTCGGTGCTCTCTGCCCACACCAACCTCCTCCATCCTCCCACCCCTCACTGCCGTGGTGTCAGGAGCTGACACCGGGCTGGCACAGTGGCCAAGGGGCCTTCCCCTGCAAGGCTTTTCTGTCCCTTGCCACAAGGGCAAATGGGATTTGTTATAATCCGAGCTCAGGTTGTCTGCAGAGTTGGTGTGGAGTTGGGTGTTGGGATGTGCTGGTTTGTGGTCACTTCTGGGCTGTTGCAGAGCTGGTGAGTCACAGCACTTCACATCACTGCAAGCAAAACCTGTGGGATATGTGGCCTGAGTGCCTCTCATTGACCATTCCCTGTGCTTTCCCAGCTGTAATTTGCAAAATAAAACCACCTCTGATGCTCGTAGGATGATAAACAGCTTTAAAAGATTAAAGCAGAAGCAAATATAGTCCAGTATCAGGGGGTGATGCCCACAAGTCTTGCTGAACTTCTACTATAAAACACAGCAGCCAAACCTGATGTACCAAAGCTGTGTGTAGCCAGGGCTCGAGTACAAAGGAGCACAGCTCCAATTCTTTGGTGTTGTCCCCACTGAAGACATGGTTAAAATGTGCCAGCAGAGCTTTACCCAGTCAGACAATGCTCTCTCAGGGCTCCTGTTCCAGCAGTGGTATCTGGAGCCTATATTGTTAATATTGCTCTCGCTTAGACAGACTTGGCACTCAGTCTGTCTAAACACTCCTCAGTGTTTTCTTGTTACAGGAATTTCCTGAAGTAGAAACTTTTTTCTTCAGAGCAATTTTTGGTTGATTATTGCTTATATATGCAATTAGTGTAATTGCATCTGATTATGCAAATGTATTTAATCGTATAATTAGAACATGGAGGGATGAAATATAATGCAGTTGGGAAATCTTTTGTGAAACTTTGCACAAGGTGGTTGTTATTTCTCGTGCTGTAGGCAGGTAGAATGGAGATTTTGGTTCAGCATTCTGACTAGTTTCAAAACATGTTTAAAATATGCTGTTAATTGCTCTTAAAAGTGGTTACATGGCCTTTGTGGTGTGAAGGGCTGTAACTTATATTCTTAAAATGAGAATACCAGAAGCTGGCAGCTGAGTTCAGCCCCTCTGTCTCACATCTGCATCCACACCTTACACCCAGGGGCATGAAAGCATCAGTGTTTCATCAGATCCAAACCCCAGATTCTGCCTACAGATGGGGTCTGTCATGGGAAAGAGAGGGAGACCAGGAGAAGCACAGAGTGCTGCACCATGGGGTGCTCGTTTTCTGTAGCTCTGGGGCTGAACTGACCCTAAAATCCCTTTGGGAAGCACCTTGTCTTGGGAAGGACTAAGAAGGAGGAGGTAGAATGATGCATTTTCCAGACTGTGGTATGGAGAAAAATCTGGCAGGAGCGGGGTCTGAACCTGCTTTTCAAATTTCTCACACAGTGCTTGAATTGCAAAAACTGCTGCTCTTTGTTGTTCAGTGGTTACTGTTAAAGCTGTGCAAGGAGCTTCACAGAAGCTTTTAGATCTAATTTTCATCTGTGGCACAACAGCCAGGCTCACAGCCAAGAGCTGTGCAGAGAAGAGGGAAAGGGACTGGGATGATTACAGCAGGATTGAGAGATTTTTCAGCAAGACATGTTTGTCTGTGCTCTGAAACAAGAGCCTTGTGAGCTGCAGGACAAAGCAAATGTATGGTGTGTGTGTGCAAAAAGCACCAAAAATATATTCTTATTTATTATTTGGATTGTGTTAATGATTTCTGCTTTTAGTCAGGAATTAGTACCAAAAGTGATTATTGCCCAGGGAGAACATATCCCACATGGCCAGTGTGGTGTACACCTGCCTGGATTATCTCTGCAAAGGCTGCAGGGATTTGCTTCTTTTCAGCTTCACAGAGCTGCAACTTCTTGTCATCCTTTGCCTCTTGGTTTGGGCTGCCTTTCAGCCAGTGATGTCTGAAAGTGGTTTTCACATATGCCAAGAAGCTCCTGTGCTTCTCCTCACAGCAGCAGTGTGAGTGGAGATGGGCAAGAGGCAATCTCACCCTCAGGTGCCCTGCTTGGTGTGCCAGGAGCTGGCAGAGCTGGAATGAAGGCCAACACAAAATCATACAATCATAGAATGTGAAGGGGTTGGAATGGACCTTAAAGATCAGCCAGTCCCAACCCCCCTGCCATGGGCAGGGACACCTCCCACTAGACCAGGTTGCTCCAAGCCTTATCCAGCCTGGCTTTGAACCCCAGGGTTGGGGTATCCACAACAACCCCCTGGGCAACCTGTTTTCAGTGTTTGACCATGCTAACATGCTCTGAATTGAATTGCTGCAGGAAAAATAAACCCTCTGGCTGCTCTCCCACCACAGCAATGAGACCCATAAGGGGTTGGCACCTTAGATCTGAAGATCCATGTGTTGCAAACCACTTGTGGGGTTCGAGGCAGCTCAGATGTTGCTCCAGTGCATGGCTGTGGGACCAAGTCTCCCTTAAGCTTCTCCAGACCAAAGGTGTTGGAGTGAGCTGGCTGGACTTTGGACAAGTGCCTCCCCTATGTGTAAAAAGGTGATGGGGTCAGGATGGGGTATGTGGAATTACTTCCCTCATATTGGGGTAGCAGAGTAACACTGAGTGCTTGGGGAAGTCCTGCAGAACAGGGAGCACAGGAGAGACTCTGGGATGGAAATACTCCTAGGCTGTAGTGCTTGGTGTGGGGAGACAGCTCAGGCTCTGGAAGGGACTTGCTGACTTAATATTTCTAAAATGTCATTCGAGGAGCTGTCCAGGATTTGTCAGCCCAGCCCAGGACATGCTGCTTCTCTCCTTAAAGGGAGTTTGTGCTGCCAGTTGACAGCAGTCAGAGCAGATTCTTCACCATGGCTCTGCTGCTGGGGGCAGCATCTGAAGGGCACACGCACAGGGTGATCCAGGACAGGGCTGGATGTGCTGCCAGCTCCGCCCCAGGCAGGAGGGAGTTCCTGGTGGGGGGATCTTACCTGAGCTGGTGGATGCTGGTGATGGAGGTGACATCCCCTCTGCAGGCAGCCTGTCCTGGTACGTGGATCACTGCACTGTTCAGAAAACTTGGCCTGATTCCTGACCTTGGCGGTGTGTAGTAAAGCACAGACTAAATCCTGCTGTGATCTTTGGGACCTCTCCCTTGTGAGAGTGCCAGTGGGTCTGGCGTGGTCAAGAGGCACCTAATGGATGTGCCTGCAGGCAGGGTTTCAGTGTGACAACCCTGCCAGTCCCCAGGCTGGCACGGAGGATGCCAGCCATGAGCATTTGGAATCTCTGACACTGTGCAGCAGCAGAATCGCTGCCTGAATGCTTTCTGTGCAAATTCGAGTTATTGTTCACTGCGATTGTTTTACTGCAACGGCCCTTGGTGCCTCAGAACAGGGTAGATGTGTTCTCAGGGACACAGAGGGGAAGCAGGATGAGGTGAGCTGCAGGCAGCATCCTTCTCTTAACCTGGGAACTGCGACAGATGAAGCTGTAAAGTCACTTTTCTGGGTAGCCTGTAGCAAAATTGGGAAATGAAGCTGGATTTGCTGAGACCCAAGGCCTTTTAACCTCCCTATCTTTTCTCATAGGGACATTTCTAGGTAGCCAAAAGGATGGACCAGGCAGTAAACTAGATTTACCATTTTTTATTTTTCAAACAATGCTCTGAAATACTTTATCGAGCAGCAAAACTAATTGCATTTGCTCATCTCCCACTCCCACATACAATACAGAGAGATTTTCTCCAGGATCATATTCCTTTCAAAAGGATTTTTTGTACCGTGCTCTGCTCAATGCCTTTCTGGGAAACATGTGCAGCCATTTGATAAATATATTGGGAAAAACACGGCTGAAGTGGCAGCCTGCCTGCAGCAGAGGAATAGCTACAGGGAAAAATGGTAAATAAGATATCTGTAAGTAAATTAATTTTGCTCATATAAGCTTGTTTGCAGCTTTGGTTTGTGTCTGCAGCATAATCCTCTGATCTACAGGAGGTGTTCAGTGTGGTGGGGGATCAGCGTGGAGAACGTCGGGCCCAAAGCTGTGCAGGAGCTGGGAGGAGGTGATTGTGGAGTTTGTTTTGTTGGGATTTCCCATCCCAGCGAGCTGTGGTTGTGTCCCAGCCTGACAAACTGCAAATCCACCATTGATTTTTGCCTCGCAGAAATTGGTAATTGCCTTTTGTGCTGAGTTGATGCACAGTGAGCCTGGTCTGTGCGTAACTGATTTGCTTATTCAGAGATCTTTGCTTTCCAATATGATTTTGGAGGATTTATCAGTGAAGAGGAATCCTTCAAAACAGCGGAACCTGAAACAAAGCCCAGTTCTACACATGAACAATTGTTTCCTTTAAAGTCTGCTGGATTTTTTAGCCTACTTTTAGCAGCACTGCATTATTTTTGTGACGCCGTGCGAGTCTGTTTGTTTTGATCGGATAAACTGATTTATGGGGTTTATCTTCAGTTTATCTATTTAAGTTGTCGATTAGCTGAAGATTTATTTTGCAGCCTGTGCTGTGAATTAGAGCTGTGCTTCAGCTTTTGAGGGGGTGACACCCTGGGGTGCCTGGTTTGGGTGATGAGGAGCTGTGCTGGTGGCTGACACAGGCATCGCTGTTTGCTGGGACCTGGCTGCTCTTCCCAGTGCTTCCAGCCTTTTTTTCCTGTTGGCAGAGCAGCATGACATGCCCAGGTGTTCAGTCCAGGGGGGTGATTTGTGGGCTTTCGTGTCCAGCCGCACAGCAACAAGAGCAGATTCTTCCTTCCCTTCGCTCCCACATGTGGGAAAGACCTGGTGGAGGAGGAGGGAAGAAGATGGGGGAGCAGCTGCAGGTTGATTTTCCTCCTGTGAGTGAGGAGAGCTGTGAGTGTCCAGAAGCTAAAGCTGCTGCGAGGAAAGGCCCTGGGTTTATTTCTCTGTAGGCAGAAGAGCAAAGCTGGGCTTTTAACTCAGGGTGGAATTAAAGGTTTCCCCCTATCCCTTGTGCAAGCTGGATTAAATGGTGGAAGCCTTTTTACTGCCTCTCTCCCTCCATTTAAAATCAGCTTGCAGCTGGGGTTTGGGGGCTTGGGCGAGCAGGGAGGTCTGGCAGAGGGGAAGCTCATGCTACTTTGCCTCTGTGTTTGTGGGTCCACGTGCAGAGTGTGCAGGACCAAACCCCACACCCCTTCCCTTGCTGCTGTGAGCCACCCCCAGTGCCTGCACTGTGGCTCCAAAAGGGATTTGTGCTTCGGGGTTGAAGCTTTAAATATAGTTTGAATATAAGCTTTTAAAGCTGATTTCACCATTTCATGTTTTGAGTGAATGACACTTCTGTCAATGTGTTTCAAGCAAGCCTGCAGAAAAGATGGGAGAAAGGGAAAAGGGGATGAGCAGCGGGATGCAGGGAGGAACATCTTAGATTTGGATATTTTCTTTCTGTGACACCGAGTGCCCAGGGTGCATCCCTGTGACTGGCACATCACCTAGGGTGAAACCTCCCATCCAGATCTTAATTTAGTTTCTTATTGATATTAAAGGTTGCTTGAGCTTGGCTGCTGTGGGGCACAGAGTCCACTCTAGCGTGTTTAACTGAGCATTGCTGGGCAGCTTTGAGCCCGGCTTAACCTGTGCTCCTTGACAAGAGTGTGGTGTCTTCCCAGGCTGATGCTGGATGGGGCTTTTTGGACTCACTCCCACCCTTTCCTCATGTAAATGAAATGTAGATACAAGTGTCACCTGGCTTGCAGGGGTTTTATGCCCAACCTGCTTTGCATACAGAGAACCAAAGGTTGCAATATTTCAGGGTTAAGCCTACTCTGGAATTCTCTGGATGCAGGCCAGGATGCTGTGAGTAAGGCTAAGTTCTCCCCCACTGTCCCCAGAAACTGGGCAGAGGGATGAGATGATGCAGTGCTGCATCTTCAGAGGTGATTAAGGGTTGAGAGCCATGTGTTGCAGAGGATCATTTCCTGCTCTGGACTGTGCTGAGGAGACTGAAATCTGTTTTAAATTGAGACTGAAACTAGCATCCAGGAAACAGCGATTTTATGCAGCAGTTTCAGCTTTGTATTGCACTTTTGTGTTCTGTAGATCTTTTCCCAGGGAAAAGCTGATTCCCCCATGCTGTAATCACTAAGCATTGTTGATTTGCACCTCAATATAGATATTATACATGGTGTGCAGCAAGGTTAATGTGTGTTTGCACACAGGCTGTAACTGGGGGGGGCCAGGGGCAACCCTGGAACCAGGTTGGCTTTTAAATTCTGCTTTTGCTGTTGACTAAATTGCAAATTACAGTGTGGAAGTCACCAGGCATGGCTTGACTTCCAGGCACTTCTGTGACACTTTCTAAGGCCCTACAGGGCAACAGAGAGACTACTGGGGAGCCCTAAATGGCCATGGAGTTGTTGTTATGCCCGTTGGGTTTGGGTACATGCCAGGAGCTCTTGTATCCTATAAATAAGAATTCAAGAGGTCGAGAGTTCAGTCCTTTACCCTCAGCTGCACTTGCCCCGTTACTGTAAGCTCTGGTTGGCTGTTGGTCTGGCTGCAGAAGGAGAAGTTCTCTTTAGCTGTGTCACTTGTTGCACATCAGATAAAATCTCATCTTTATCACTTTTCTATCAAGGTCAGTGCCTTTTGTTCTGAGTGTTTGCACCTTGTTTACAGCCTGCCAGTGTTTTGCCTTCCCTTTCTCATGTGCTGGAAGAAGCCAGAGTTGGCTGTCTCGGTTATGTCTGTATTGAGTGAACATTAGTCCTCAGTTTAGCTCTGTTTGTGTTTCCTTTCAGGTGTTTCATGGAGCCTTTCCTCCATGCCCTATGCTGCCTGTGAGACTTAGTATTGCTGCTCTCCACGGGGCCATCTGAGACCATACAAGCCGGACACAGCGATGGGGGACTCTTCAGGAAATGCCATGGATGGAGGCACGGACACACAAACTGAACTGGCAGAGCGGGTCGCAGCCATAGATGTGTCTGTTGTCCCAGACAGAAGTGACCAAAATGGTGAAGATAACGGTGAAGAAAATGACACAGTGTTTTCTGATAATGTAAAGGACATCCAAAGAAATGGAGTCAACACTGACATGGGAATCAATGAACTTCTGCCTTCCCCACAGTCAGAAGATGCCCAGTTGAGGCACGTTCCCAAGAGACCTCCCACTAGACCTGGTCTATCAAGTAGGAAGTTGTCTCTTCAGGAAAGATCATCAGGAGGTTATTTGGCTTCTAGCAACACCCCAGGTTGTGGTCCTTATGCCACAGGACCATCACCACGTATAATGAGGAGACCAACAATAGAGTCCAATCGGGTCTCCATCTCAGATTCTGAGGTAGGCATGTTCTCCCCTACAGCTGTGGGGTAGAGATGAGGTAAGTCTTTCTTAACTGGTAATGGGAGCAGTCTTTTGGAGCAGTAGATCTGAAAGCACTGTTATTTCTAAGGGGGAAAAAAATCCCTGGAACCAGGGATCGTATTGGTTTGGAATGGCTCCATCCCCCAGACCTCTGCTGGGTGTAACCCTGGTCCTGACATTTGGCTCCTTCAGCCATTACCTGCTTGGGATGGTCCTGTTAAGGTGTGTTGTGTCATGGTAGAAGGCAGAAGGTCTTTCAGGTTGTTCAGAGAAAGGGCTGTGGCCAAATGACTCTGCTCTCGTGTCCCTGCTGTGTGTGCCCTTTGGGAATTCATCAGTCACAGCAGCTTTGCTGATGGTATTTTATGGAATTAAACTTCTGGAGATTATGTATCTCCCATTGTGTTTTACCATAATTGAAGGCATGATTTAATTTTATAAAGAGCTTAAATGCACTGGAGTTTCCTGCTCCTGTCAGGGCTTTCCTTTGTCTTTAAAGCATTTGTAACAGCAGTGGCAACCAAGGGCTGTGACCCCCTTCTCCTTCAGAGGAGTGTCTGGGTGGCTGTGGTTGTTCCTGCCATCCATCTTCCCCCTGCTCTTCTGGTACCACACCTGTCCTGGAGATGTGACACACTGTCAGTGGTCAAGTGTCTTGATGGAAGCAGCTGCTGGTTGCGATTCCCAGTGCTGTGATGTGCTGTGGTGGGGAGGACAGGGAGCAGAGAGAGGGGCTGCTCAGAGCACACTGCCCAGTGTCAGGATGAAGATCCTGAGCCTGAAGCAACACAGGGACCCAAATCACAGGAGTTTAGACTTTTATGTGGGTCCAAGTGGCCTGGAGCTTAAACTTAGTGTGTGGCTTAGTGTTTCCCTCCTGAGAAGTGGGTGTTTTCTCCTTGCACATCTGAGAGGATGGGGCTGTGCACGACCAAATCAGCCACTGTCCTCTGGGCAGTTGTGCAAGTCACATTAGCAGTGGGATGGATGCATCCCCAGCTGATCAGAGGTTACCTGCAGAAGGTGCACTGCAGAGACTGCAGCTTCTTTGACAGCAGCCATATGCTTTAATAAGGGAGGCAGGGAGGGAAAGGAGCCAGTTCTTGGAAGCAGGACGTGACTTGAGTGCCAGCTCTCCCATCCTGCAGTGCTGTGACTGTGCCAGGAGTGAGGCTTGTCTGAAACCTTTCAGGGTAACTGCGGTCGAGTGTGACTGGCACATTCCCATCTGCAAGGAAATTCAAAGTACTCCATCCTCTTCCCCAGCATCTGCATCCTGGGGAGCAATAGTTACTGCCTAGGGCTGGGAAATGCTGAGTTTGAAATGCAGATGTGGAGCCTTTGCGTCCCTGCTCCTGCAGCAGCTCTTTACGCAGTGCTGCCTTTTTAATGGTCACTTTGATATCACTTGATTGTTAGAGCCCTGCTCTGGTGCAGCCCAGCTGTTCTCATTGGAAACCATCATCCATATTAATGGGGAATTGCTGTGGTAGGAGGGGAGGGGAGCCTGGGAGAGAACTGGGCTTGTTCTGAGGTGGGTGCTCACCCTTACAGAGGTGCTCTGGGGAGTTGTGCTGCTTCTTCCCAACTTACAGGGATAGTATCTGTATCCCCTAAGGAACAGCAAAAGGACTAAGGAAGATGCATGTTTGGTTATAGGGTGAAGTTTGAGGCTGGGCACTGAGTAAGTGTCGGTGTGTGCAGCCTGCACACAGCCCAGCTCCACGTCCTGCCTGCTAAGTGGTTGTTGTGTTCATGGCTGGGAGAGGCACTGCCAGTCCAAACCCAGGCTGTACAGCTGAGATACAGCAGGGGACTCAGCGAGAAATGGAGAGCAGATCGTCTGTTCTCTGTCAGGGCTTCTGAGAGTTATTGGGGACTCTGTGTTGAGGCTTTGGTCCTGTTGGGGATAAAATAAGCCGGTGATGAGAAATACAGTCACGGTGCACTTACCAGCTGCTGGTGTGTGTCTGTTGATCACTTTGATGTGCAGACCCTCAGTGAGCAGGGGGGGCGGTGGGTTGCTCTGACAAGATCCAGCTCACTGGTCACAACACTGCCCTGGCCTGCCTGCAAATGACTCTGTGACACACCTTGTTCTAGGCAAGCTGCACATTTGTATTCCAGTCCGAGTCTCTCACCTGCTTAAAACCCTTTTGGAGTTACTCCTTTCTCCTTGCATCGAGTATCCACCACCATCAGCCAGTGCCTTCCAGGAGGCAGAGCATCCATCAATCCAGCTCGTGGCTGCTGCCCGAGTCAGTCACAGGCTGTGCAGAATTGGAGATGAAACTGAGGAGCATTCGAGCTTTATCAGTGGCACCTGATCAGGGACCATCCATCAGGAGCAGGGATGGATGGCACAGCTGCCTGTCACAATTTCCTGTTACGCCGATAGCCATCTCGGACTGAATCCGCGTCCCTCTTCATCCAGAGATAGCAGGATGGCAGCTCCCTGCCTGTCTGTCAGTGATGCTGTACCCTGGACTGATCTGGAGAAATAATGGAGAGATGTGATATGTGGAGACTGAATGTGGGGCTCCAGCAGGAGGTGAACGTTCTGTTGTTTGCTGATGAATTACGGAAGAACCTTGTGTTCTCTGAGAGAGATGCTGCTGAGCTTTTTAATGCTGGTTTAATACTTGTTCACAGGCTGGGAGGAAAACTTCTATCCAGGGATCAAGAGGGCCAAGAGCTGAAGCTGAGCCTGTGGTGCTGAGAGGGGGTTCATCCAGTGCCACCAGCAGGCAGTGAATTGGGCTGTCCCGTCACTGGCACCGATACCACAAACACCCTTCTTCCGAGTGCTTCTTGGGTTTGGTTTTAGGAAGATGGTGGCTCCTGGGCTGGCAGGGCTGCAGCAGGGCTGGGGATTGTTGTATTGCACAAAAACTGTTCCCTATCGACCAGGGAGAGCCACCAATTAGCCAATTGCCCCGGCACAAAGGTTGGCAGCTGCTGGTGTCTTGCAGCCACTGCTAAGTCTGGATCTGCAGTATTGACTCTGCAAGAGAAGTAACCTGTTCTGCTCTTCTGGCAGCGTTGTTTTGTGCTTAATTGACCTGATGATCTGTCATACCTCTGTCAAAAATTCATCTGTAATTTTAAAAATTCCCTGTTTGTCCCTCTCCTTTCTTAGATTATTCATGAGCTATGGCCTGGAAGGTTCTCAGTGCTGCCTTCTCTGGCAGGAGTGCCTGGTGGGATTTCTTGCTGCCTTTGCTGCCTATCAGTGCTTCTCTCTAACAAGGGAATGGCTTTGCCTTTAGCTGTGGCACAGAAGTGATTAAGCTGAAGCCATTAAGGGTACATAAAGCTGCAGAGCTGAGGCACAGGCCCCAGAGTTTAGGTTGCTGGCCCATTTTGCCTCTGTTGATGTGATGTTCCCAGCTCCTGCTCAGTGCTGCCAGCAAGGCAAGAGGAGAGGATTTCCCTGAGGCTGCTAAAAGCAGCTTCTGCTGTGCTGCCCAGATGATGCCCCAGTGCTTGTATGTCCTAGGAAAGGACTCCAAAGGTGTTTGTACAGAGTGGTGGGTGTCTTGTGACTGTGTTTGACAGAACTTGTCCCATCTAAGATGGCAAGGCTTGATCTGTGAGAGGGGAGAGGTGCTGCTTGTTGGAAAGTGGCATTTGAAAGTGCAGTGCTGGTGGGGTTTTTTTTAATTCTGTCATCCCAAACTAACCTCTTTAGGCAGCCAAGAAAAGTCTTGCTTGGAGAGTGGCTAGGAGAAAAATAAAAGTTGTCTTTTTCCAGGCTTTCTCCCCAGACCTGCCTGCACAGTTAATTGCTTTATACTGTCTTTTCTCTGGTCTCTTCTGGCTGAATTGTCCTTTCCCTTTCACATGTTCCCTTTCTCTCCCTGCATCCACCCATTCCCTGGCATCCCAGTTCCCCTCCCCTGTTGTCCACGTGGTCTCTCCACCCTCTGGGATCAGTAGGAGGCTGTTCCAGTTCCCCACTGCCTGGGCAGCTCTGCAGGTCGTGGCCGTGGGCTGGAGCTCTGTGTGCTCCAGCAGGAGTGGAGAGGATGAGTCAGGCTGGTGTGTTCTCCCTCCTTGGAGATGCTCCTGGCCTGGGGATGCAGGGAGGAGGATGAGCTGACAAAGGGAATTTTCCTAGGCTTGGTGTCCGTGGTTTACCACAGAGGCATGGAAAATAAATCACTTCCTTGTCCTTTCTTTCCTTGGCTTTCCATGTTGTTGTCATAGCCCCCTGCTTGTTTGGCCAACCGAAGGTTTGAAGGAACTGGTGTCGAGAGCTGAGAGGCAGTGCCTTGGTGCTGGGCTGACCCAGGTCTCACACTCCTCCAGTCTCTGGGAGCTGCCCAGTTTTCCTCATAAAGTGATTTCCTTCTGTGCACAAAGCAGAACAAGGCAGAGGTGGGGACTGAGCTCCTTCTCAGCATGGGCTGAGAGCTTCCCCTTCCCAGCCCCTCAAGTCCCACAAAGGAATTTCTTCTAGAGGACTTACTGTGGTGCTCAAACCTGAGCTCTCCTGAAAGATCAAAGATACCTGGAAAACATTTCTTCAAAGGAGACTCCCCTACAGGCATTGCTAATTTCTTTTCCTTTGGTTAATTAACCTTTAAATAAAGTTACATTTCCAACTCCTCCAAGGGTAAGGTTTGAGAGAAGGAGAAAGCCCAGAGCTGCAGTTGGAGAGGGGCTGGAAAGGGGCTGCCTTGCTCCCCCTGGTCCCAGCCCCCCTTTTGAGCCACTCTCCCAGTGATATTCCAGAGACCTGGTGAGTGCCCAGGCTCCTGCATCCAGCCCTGGGATCCCAGGTGGGTGCTGAGCTTTGTGCCCAGCCATGGCCAGTGCTCCTGCAGCAGTGTCAGGCTTTCTGTTTTGCACTTGGGTTTGGATGTTGTTTAAAAATCTGTTTATTTTTCTTACCTCCATGAGGTCTGGTCTTCCTGTCTGTCCTTCTCTGTCCCTAAAAACTTTCTAATTTGTATTCACTGCTGCCCTTAATACCCATTTTCTGACCTTTATTTTCATTTTTTCTGTTTTTAGAAGTTCTTTTCGCTTCCCGTTCCAGGCAGGATGAGTTTAAACCAGTGTTCCTTCATTACTGGCTTTTAGTTCCCACTTTTTATTCTCCCATGCTTCTCTTTAATGTGTGTTTCTGAATTGCTGAAAATTATAATTCTTTTCAGATTGATAAATTTAGCTTCTTTTAGTGGGCAAAATTCTCCATTATATATGTATGTGTGTAGGCAGTCTGATTGTTTTCAGAAATGTCTTATTTTGGAAATCAGTGCCAGTTCTTCCTTTCAATCCCTGCATCTCCCCCGAGACAGCAAAGGCTCAATTCTCAATTTTTCAGCATTTCTGTCACCCAGTGGTGGCCACAGTGGATTTATGGAATTAGGCCTGAGCTCTGGACTGAACTGTGCTTTGTGATTTTTGACCAGTTTTTGTTTTCTGTGGCATTAATTCCTCCCCTTCCTCTCTTGACTAATACCTTGGACATGTTAATGAACGGGGCATCTTGTTTTTTAAGGCAAAACAATTATTGCACACTTGGACAGACTGAGTCTAATTTGCTATCAGCTTTTCATTAAAGGATCTCATTAAGGTTCTTGCTCTGTTTGTATTTATCAGCAGTTGCAAATACATTGGCGTGATGAAATCAGGAGAATTGTACAATGTTATCTCAAAGAAACACTTGGCCCAGAGATAGGTGTTTCTCTCTGATAAAGGAATTGTACAATTATCCCACTTCCTGCAGGAGAACCAAATAACATAATAACAACCCTGCCAGTCTGCAGCAACACGTGGCAGGAGCTGCTTGAGCTGTGAATTATGGTCTTTCAGCAAAGAAAAAAAAAGGTAGGAAGCACCTATAATGTGGTTTGATTTTGCTGTGTTCAGCTCAAGTGCTGGAAACAGGGCAGAAGCTGGAAGTGATGGTACTTCTCACCAGGAATTATCTGAGGGGAGAGGGATGGAGGTGTGGAGCAGGTTGGGATGTGGTGACAGAGAGGGTAAACTCTGGGAGGCTGTGCTGCAGACCCTGGCATTGCCTTTCCCTTGGACCCTCTCTGGGTGTTCCCCTCCCAGTATTTATCCACCCCTTTCAAAAAATCATCCCCTGGAAATGGGTGGCCTGGTGTTGCTCACAAGCTCCTTTAAGCAGCAGTGAAACACCAGAGAGATGCTTCAGGTGATCACTCTGGTGTGGGATAAGAATGGTAATTTCTGGCCAGAGGTAAGAGGAGTGGTGGGAATGTGATGGTCAGAGTCAAAGGAATTGGTGCCTTGGACACAGGGACAGGGCACAGTGCCTCCTCAGTTGCACTAAATGCTTTGTGAGGGAATTTGTATCCAGCACAAAGGGCTCTGATCCTTGAGGATGAAGGGAAAAGATGCCACCATGGCTTCCTTGACTGTGTGGGCAAGTAGAAGCAGCTCTTGGTGCTTTAGAGATGCCACCTTGGCTTGAAACAGGGTATTGAGTGCAGACCAAAAACTCTGTGGCTATATGTAGAAGGCTGTATTTACTCCTGCAAGTAATCCCTGCTCAGGGGAGGAGGCCTGATAACAGGACCTGGTCGTTGCAAGCTTGCTGGTTTGAGGAGCAGGAGATGTGAGGTGGTTGGAGGCTTTCTTGGAGGAGTGGTCGCTTTTCCTGCCCGTCCCAGCCTCTCCAGTGAGTGTTTCCCCATCTGCAGCACTGCAGTTTTCACAGGACAGGAGGGAGGGATACAAAGCTGAGCACAGGGAAAACCAGGGCAGGAGACATAACAGAAAAATGCTCCTTCCTAATTTGTGCAAATCACCACGATGCAAAGCACGGCCTCGTGTTGGGAAGTGAATCTGCTGAAGGTGTTTGCGGGGGAATTTGTCCCCCACGTGCCTGTACCCTGGATTCCTGCATGCTGCCCCCTCCTTTGGGGAGGGAGGTCCTTTCAGTGGCCTTGTGCCTTACATCTTGGCATTTGCTGGGTCATGCTTTCTCCTCTGGTTGCTCCTCATTCTGATGGATTGGTTTTTACCTTTGGAAAGATGTGTGCTTTCTGGCAGCAGAGTTAATACACTTCTGTGGCCCCGTTACTCACGTTTGGCTCTTCTTCCCTGTCAGAGAGGTGGAAAAAACTTCCTTCACTGGCGACAAGGTGAAGATTTAATCATTCCTTGTATTCCTGAGAAGCCACTGCTTGCAGGCTTAAAAAGTCATCAGTTCCTCCTTTCTTAATTCTTCCCTGTGATGACCACTTGTGTTAGGAGTGTTTTCTGGTTGGTGATGGGGAAAAATCAAAATTATTATCTACCACATCCATGCTGCTTCCCAAGAGGCAGAGGGGTGTTGCTGTCAGTGGGAATGCTGCATGGAGCAGGGACTGTTCTACTCCCCTGTTCTTACAAATGGACTGAAGGCATCTGGCACTGTTTTTATGTTGTGGTGCACCCCGTCATTACACCCTTGTCACAGCTTGCTGGGGGTCTGCATCTCCCACCCCTTGGGGTGTCAGTGCTGGATACCTTACCACCAGAGATCAGACATGCTCAGGGGTGATTTATTACAGCAAATATTCCCTCAGCTGAAGAGAATCCACTATTGTTTGTGTTCCATAGCAGAGGAGCTTGGCTTTATGTGCTCTCCTTGAAAAGAGTTCATGATCCAGCTGAGGGTTCCTTTGGGTGCAGCCACACCCACATCCACGGCCCCAGAAGGTCCCTGTGTCTGCCAGGCTGATGTTGGGAAGGGCACAGCTCATGCTGTGATGCTGGGGGTTGGAGTGTGTGCTGGGAGCTGCCAGGCTGTGAGAGCCCTGGGGAGCTGGGCATGGGGATTTTCCTGCTTGGTACTGACACAGTCCAGGAGAGAGGGTCAATGTAACCAGGAATGGGGCTGCTGCCAGGCTCCCTGGGCTGAACCTGGAGCCATGCTGCGGAATTGGGGTGGTTTTACACCAGCACAACCAGAATCAGAATTCAGCCCATAATTATTTTGTCCTCGACTGTCAAAAAGAAAAAGCAATGCTTATAGTGTAACATACACCAGTTGAAGTAAGATTAAGTCTTTCATTATTTAGCACTCTGCCTCTACTTGAACCTGATTCAAAGTCAGTCATTTCCTTTACCAATACTCTAATTATGTTCTCCTTTTGATCTGCAGGACTGTGTGCAATTAAACCAGTACAAGCTGCAGAGCGAAATAGGCAAGGTAAGTACTGGAGTCGTGTTGGCCACAGGCAACCTGTGTGTGCACACACAGCTGGAAAGGCTGTGCCAGCCCAAGGGACCTCACTGGCCAAAAGTCTTTGCAACTTGTGTTTGTTTTGGGGGAGGGTTGTTTGTTTTATTTCCTTATTAGTTTGAGCAAGTTTTATTCAAGGTCAAAGTGGAGCTACTTCCTCTGAAATCTAAATTTATTTTTCCTCCCTCGGAAGGTGGTTAAGCTGGCTCCCTTCCAGGGTATTTGCTTGCCAAATGTAGCACTAAGAGCCTTTGATGCATTAATACAACACAACAAGGAAAGTTAAAGAAAAAACCCCAAAAAACAAAAATAAGATCAGGGCAGATGTTTGGTCCCCATCAGGACTAGGTAAAGTTTGTATGTCATATGAAATGCTCCTTTAATACTAGTCCATGTTTAAAAGCTGCAGAATGATTTATAAGAGATTGCTCCAAAGTTATTTAGAGGTCTGGGCTGGTGAGCAGCTCAGACACCTGCACATTTGGACGTCTGCCACCGTTGCAGATGGGTCCAGGAGTGGTGGTGCTGCCTGGAAGCTGTACCTGCCTTTGCAGTTGGAACATTGCAGTCAGAAGGGACTGCACCCTGAGCTGCAGAGACCTTCACCAACAGTTTCATTAGCCCAGACTCCTCTCCAAGACGAGAGGCAGTGGGAGGAGGCACCCTTTCCATCTGTGCCGTGGGCTATGCTGGCAGGCAGGGAGTAAGGCTGGAGGTACCACTGCTGCTGGTACAGCAGATGCCATCCCAAACTCGGCCTCAGACCCACTTAGAGCCTTTGTCATTGACTTAAGTATGAAGGAGAGTGTGAGACCTTCTCTCAGGTGGATTTGCACCTGCCTCCTTCCCTGTGGATCACAGTGAGGTTGGTGGAGGGTCTGCTGGCCCTGCTGTGTGTGCTCCTGGATCAGCCAGATGGCTTACTGGTCTCCTCTGAGACCAGGACCTTATTCCAGCTTTTAGTGAAGGCAAGAGAAATGTATTGAAGGCTCTGGTGTTCAACCCACTCATTTATTCAACAGGCATCTGTCAGGGATGGTAGCTAGCCATGGTGTCATGTCTCACTTGCATAAAATGTTTAGTTTTGACACAGAACTGCGAAAAAACAGTGATTTGGATGGAGTTTGGCTTCAGGCTATCACTGGAGCTGGGGATGCAACAGCAGTCCAGGTCTGCATCTGCCTGGGCAACATGTAGTTGGTGGAAGGCAGGCAACTGGTCATCACTGAAGTCCATCTGCTGTCAAGAGATGGAGAGGTTTTGTGCTGAAGATGGTTTTCTGCAGAAGTACAGAAAAGGTGTTTGTGCAGAATTTCCAAACTTGCACCAAAAAATATCTACTTGAAAATTATGCTCCCCACCCATATTTGAGTTGAGACAGACACAGTGGCTTTGGCTCAGGGCAGGAGGTGATGGGCTAAAAGGATGTAATCCTCCAATGCCCAACAGAGCTGCCAAAATGTACAACCTTGCTGTGGGGTCACATCACCTGCAGACTTTGATCAGGGATCAGCGTGGCCTGGGACCTCAGGGTTGTTTTTTACCCTGTGTAGAGCTGTGCTCTACCAGCCTTGAGCAGCAAGAAGCCAAGGTGAAGCTGCTGAACTGACTGTGCCATTGGTGTTTATTTTTAGGGTTCCTACGGCGTTGTGAAACTGGCCTACAACGAGAACGACGACAAGTATTATGTAAGTGCGTCCCTGCTCTGCTCCTCTTTGCTGCTGCTGCTCCTCACTCCCCTTCACCCCCCTGAGAGCTGGGTCCCCTCTACCTTGCTGCTTTTAGCACGTGCACTTCTGATTTGTGTGGCTTGCAAGGAGTTGAACGTCCTGCTGGGCACGGACCTGCTCTGTGCGTGCGGTGCTGGGCTCGGATCGGGTGGGATGCCTTATGTAACAGGAGGGATCTCGGAGGCAGGAGCGTGTTGCTGATTTGTCTTGACATTTTCTAGCTATGAAGCAGGTCACCTGAAATTAGAGGCGTGTGGGTGGTGGTATTCAGCACCTGCTGTGCACTGGAGGGTTGGCCTGGAACGAGCAGGCGTGTTTTGTAAGGAAACGGGGGCGTTTATCAGAAAGGTGCTGAACAGCATGGCCTGGCTGGACAAGGCCCCCTTGGGGGGGGTCTTACCCCCTTGGGTGTGCCTGGGGGGCACTGAATGGGGCCTCACTGTCAGGGCATGAGGTGTAGGGTGCAAGGCAGAAGGCAAACCTTGGCTTTTGACTCCCTTGCTGAGCTGAAGGGCAGAGTTGGAGAGTTTCAGATTCAGAACGGCTGCTTACACTGAGGGCTCTTGCTCTGTCCCTCCTCTTCCAGAGGCAGGTGAATCCCAGCCATCCCAGCTGGGATTCCTGCAAAATCTGCCTGCAGATGTGCTCGTGTCCCTGGGCTTGCCCAGGGGCTCATTTTGTTCAGGCTGAGAGCAGGAGCTGGAAGGAAGGAAAAGTGCCTTGCTGTGTGGGGCTGTGCCTGGAGGCTTCTGGAAAGAGCTTCCAGCAGTTTCTGATGGATCCAAGGGCAGGAATTGGCTGAGGAGAAGCTGGGTGGTTGCAGTGCTGTTGAACCTGAGCCCTGCTGCCTCCAACACAGCCCTGCCAGAGCTGCTGCTCCACTCTGTGTTTGGTGAGAGGGTCCTGCTGTCACTCCCATGGTGGAGTGGCCTCATGCGGGTGAATATTCCAATGTGGCCCATCAGAGCACCCAGGCAGACTCATGTGCTGTTCCCTGTCCCTGCTGGCATTGGTACAAAGGGGAATAAGAATATGCTGTGGATTGTAAAGCATCCTCATTCCCCACCACTCCCCAGCGGGTTTTCCTCCCTGAATCTTGGATTTATAAGTGACATCCCAGGTTGAAGGGGTCAGGTGGAATTTTATGCCTGTGGGTATTTCTTAGCCCTTCTGTGCTCCCAGCAGGCATGAAATCGCAGGAGGAATGTCTTGAAATGAGGGATGGAATTGTTGAGATAAAAATCTGGACAAGGTGCCCTGGAGCTGGCCAAGCAAAGGAACCACAATTCTTTCCATCTCCTGTCCTTTCCAAGCTGACTCACCACTGCACCGGAGCGGTTGGTGTTTCCAATGGCTCCCTGTCTCTCCTGCTCTCCAAATCCTCCTTCCCCTGCCCTGCAGCAGGATGGTTTGTTCTGCAGAGAGTGATGGTGCCAGCCGTGGTTTCCCTGATCCATCTGTCCCACCAGCACAGGCAGTGCCAGGACCAGCAGCACAGGGTGGGAATGCATCGCATCAATAAATCACATTTATTTCCAGCTGAAAATATTTTTGCTTCTAAAATTGTAATCCTTACATTTTGGTGCTGCCCTTCAGATCTGGGAATCCCGTTGCTGTCCCTGTGGGCTGCCCAGGACGGCCAGGGCAGCTGGCACAGCTCGGCAGGGGAGAGCTGGGGCTGGGACAGCGTTGCCTGCTGTGCTCCTGTCTGTGTTTTGGATGCACATTAACGCCGTGGACGTAGATTTAGCTGGTCAAATCCAAGCCAAAAGTGAAAGCCTGTGGCCAGGGTGTGTGTTAGTTAATCCCCACTTAATCTCTGTTTCTAATCTAAGCAAACACTTTAAAGGTACTGCAGCCCGGGAGGGGCTCCCGTGCCTGGGCAGTGTTTCAGCCTCGCTGCCCAAAGCAGGATGGGGTATTGCAGACCCCCTTCCTGCCAGCCCTGCAGGGATGTGCTCTTCGGTTTGCCCTGATCTTCCTTTTGGGGGCTTGAGGCAGGGTCTGAACCAGATCCCAGCTGGCTGTGAAGGTGATCCTGGGAGCTGTATGGAATTCTACAGCAGATGGAGAGATGTCTGCCCGTGTTTGATTGCAGTGGGTGTCAGCATGTGGGAGAGGGGCTGCACTGCTGCCAAAAGGCTGAAAGTCTGTGTCTCACGTACTTGCTACCCTTTCATCTGGGGCAGTGGAACCTTTCCCCCTTTCCCAGCTGCAGCCACATGCAGACAGCCCAGCCCCCCGATCCTCCCAGGTGCCCGTGCTTGTGTTTCCTGGGAGTGTGAGCTGTGATGGAGACACCTCTGCTTTCCCGAGACGTTAAACCAGCTCAGGAGCTGGCAGACTTTTCAAAGCTTCAGAGAAATAGTGCCAGTTGCATAACTGGCTATTGATTGCTGAGCTCCCCACGCTGCCCCATGTGCCTGACCCTCGTGCTCTCCCAGAGTCAGACAATTTCCATCCTGCTCTGCTTATCCTTCCCATCCAGAGCTGCTCCACAGCAGTGCACCCTGACCCCCCTGGGGGTACCTAATGGACCTGCCTGCTACCAGCAGTTAGCAGAAGCAATTGTGATTCTAGTAGTTGGAGAGGGCCTTTTCTGTGTGTTTTTTTCCCCCTAAAATTTAGCTTTGGAACGTTTTTTTTTTTGTCTCAGTGGTGTAAAGCACCACTGGAGGAAATCTGCCCTTGCTTGGTCTTTAGTGAGCAAGGCCAGGTTGGACAGGGCTTGGAGCACCCTGACCTAGTGGAAGGTGTCCCTGTCCATGGCATGGGGTTGGAACTACATGATCTTTAAGGTTCCTTTAAGGTCCCAAACCATTCTGTGATGTGATGATTCTGTAACTGATTTATGTTTGCAGTGGTTTATCATGAGGTCAGAGTGTTGCTGCCTGCTTTATTGTCTTTAAGTTGGTGTGCTGCAATAAAAAGGAGCAAAATGGTAAAGAGAGCAGAAAAACCTTTATTTTGGAGTATAATTCAGAGTGTGGCTCCTGATTCTTGCTGAGGTGTGGGGCCCTTTGGTAGCTCTCTTCAAAAAGGCAGAGTTTATAGGTACCAGGGACTGAATCTGGCTCCTTTTGAAGCAAAAGGAAAGATTGTTGCTGCTTTAGTGAGTTTTGGATCTGGCCTAGAATTAGGAAAAACTCTCAAGAAAATATCCAACCACTACATTTGGGAAAAATGTAGATGGGTCATGTTTACTTTGTGGGTTTTTTACCTTCCATTAAAGATGAGAGAGTGCTTCTAAGAGCTTTACCCTTCGTTGCTGTGAACAACCCCAGTGCCAGGGAGGGCTGTAAAAGTGTGCTGGCTCCAATCAGCGGATGCTGGGAATGTGTTAGACCAAGGAAATGGAACTTTCAGCACCAAGTACGTGACCTCCAAGGAGGAGACCCCGCTGGAATGCTGGGCTGGCTCCCGGAGCAGAGGACCCTGCTGCTCCTGGGGCACATGCAGCTGTTCCAGCAGCATTGGTGGGGCTCTGCCAAGGAACCCTTTACACTGGAAAGGTTTCAGTGTCTCAGTTTGCAGGAGATGCTTTGACGGTGACTAGGGGAAAAAAAGAAAAGGCCAAGCTCTGGGAAAAAGCAGCAAATAAAAAGCAAAGGCAGATGTGTCTGGGCATAAATCTAGTTTGGAGTCATTGTGCTGATGGAATTTGATTCTGTGATGCCTCGGGTCATGTCTCCCTCCAATTTTCAATCTCTAAATCAGCTTGCAAGGAGAAGTGGTTATGATGGACATTTGTTATGCTACTGCTGCAATAAGGCAATAGCGTTGTAGGTTGTCAGGGGGTTTCTTTTTTTTTATCCTTTTTTAATCTGGTTTCCTAAGAAACAAGATTTGTGTGATTGTGTTCTCTGTCTCTGTTTGTACCTATGCATGGAGGGCTGTTTTCTACCAAGTCCCAGTGATGGGGAGAAATTCCTTCCAAGTTTATGAAAGCAATGCCTGAACAAAGTGCTGCTGAGGAGAAGGTGGCCAGCAGCAAGCCTTGAACTTTCTAGCCCCTGGAGAATCCACTTTGGTTGCCATCCAGGTTGGGAAGGGAAGGCACAGCTCCTGTGTTTCCCGTCCTCTTGCTCACATAACAGCTGCTGAACCACTGCCAGCTGTGCTCCAGAATGGTGAGGACCAGGAAAAGGATCTCTGGCTTGTCTAACACCCCGTGTTGTTCAGCTCTGGGCTTGTGAGGGGCTGGGCCACCTGCAGTAAGAGCAGGGAGACAGCTGGAGGTAGACAAGCATGGCCACTCCAGGAGGCTGTGCCAGCATGGATGGGGCACAGCCTGCTGATGGAATTCTGCTGCTGTTGGGGCAAAAGGTGACAAATGCAGGAGCAGGATTTTAGGGCCATGGCAGCTAAGCCTGTCTGGTTTAGGATTTTCTTGCAGTTCATAACACTCCTCTCTCCCAGCAGAGCTTCCCTCTCAGCCGCTTTATCTGAGGGATGTCATTGTGAGGAGGGACAGGTGAGGAAGGGCTGGAAATGCTCTCTGTTCTGTTCAGCATTCCCAGCATGCCCTCATGCACTAGCAGAGGATTTAGGTGGTAATAGCAACCTTTGAGTGGCATCCCACTCCCCTGGGAGCTGCAGGCAGGGACTGTGCCCAGGGCTTCTGCCCTTGCAATGCAGGTCTCTCTGTTAACAAATAAAATGACATCCTAAGTTTTGTGAGAGGACCACAAAGGACAGGTGGTAAGTTCCCTTGGCTCAATCATGTTGTCACCCTTCCCTCCCAAAACTAATGGCCATTTTCTGGTTGTCATCACCAGCAGCTTGTGGTCTCACTGTTGTGAAAGCTGCTGAATGCCAGGCATCCCTTCTCTCCATAAACCTGGGATCTCCTTCCCCTCAGGCAGCTTCCCTGTGGTTTCCAGCTGTAAGGCTGATAGGAGGAGAACAGTAAACTTTAAGATAATAAACATATATAAAAGAAAAGTACACAGTCCCTGCTGCCTCTCAGAGGGAAATGTCAAGTCCCATGGCCACGCGTGAATAGTCGGAAGGAAGATGTTTGCAAGGGCATGTGTGGAGGAAATCTCCAGGCTCCCTCTTTTCCTGAGGAGGCTGAAGCAACACTTGCCTGTGCAAAGGGAAAATCCCTCAGCTTGGCTCTGAGCTGGTTCTTTATCAGAAAGGCATTATCTGGGTAATTAGCTCTGCCTGTGAGTACAAATGTCTTTGGCTCTGTCGTGCATGAGAGCCCGGAAGGAGAGGTTTGCTGGAGCATCCCTGAGTTGTTCCTGTTACACACAGCCACAATTCAGGAGGAAGCCTGGTCCTGCCAGCTCCCTGGAATTAGAGTGAGGCTTCACAGCCCTATGCTCTCCTCTCTGCTCTTGTGGTAATTAAGTGGCTCTGGCCTGTTGCATGAGGAACTTTGCTTTTTATCCCCTCTTTGAGTTTGTAAGCGCAGTGGAACAGGTTCTGATCCAGCCCTGCTTGTGCAATAGCAGGTACTGGTGCTTTGAAACTGGTGTAAGCATGTCCTGGTGCTTCTTCTCCAGCAGTAGTGGTAGTTTACAGTCAGCTCACCTACAATACAGTAACCCCCCATCTCCCCTCATACCATCCTTCAAGGAGTTTGGGTGACAGCAGTGGCTTTTGTGCCCTCCATTTCTGCCCCTGAGAGCAATTCTTGTCTTTGCTATTGCTCCTCTCTGTACCTTCCTGCTCCCTCCAGCCTCTTCCAGAGCCTATTCTGGGAAGGACTAACCTGATGTGGGCATAGCTGGTGGCAATGGTTCAGTTCCTCAGGCTGAGTCCCCCAAGCACTGATGCAACTTGGGAGCTTTCAGCAGCAAACCACATCTTCTGTTTTTTCTTCTTCCTAAAGCTCCTTGCCAGAAGGCAGGGAGGACTCAAGATGGAATTGGAGCAAGGAGAGCCTTCTCCTCCTGGGTTGGCAATAGTTGAAAGAGAAATGGATGTATCCATTCCTTTGATTTTTCTCATAAATTTTCATTATGGAGAGATAAAAGTGGGGAGCGTAGGAAGGCCTCCAGGCTTGGTCCTGGCCGTATTTGGAGGTGGTTGAGCACATCTTGGATCCTCTTTCAGCAGACCATGAATCATTTGGCTCTGTGTTGGACACAGTGCTGTGCTAAGTGAAAGATAAGCACTTCTGAGTCTCTGTCTCTCAACACCATCGCTCCCAACAGTTGGCTTGGAGCTGTCAGGCGGGATTGAGAACTACACAATGTCTCTTCTCAATTACACGAGTGCAAATCCAGAGGATTTCACTGGATCAGTACCAAAAATAACAATCCTTCCAGCGAGCCATGAACCTGGCTGCAGCAGGAGCACTGATGGGAGGTGGGGATCCCGGGGCACGTGGTGGCATCACTGCCAGGAAAAACAGCTCAGGAAGGAGCTCACTGGAATGGTTTCTGTGCCCTGCCCCTGGTTTACGTGTTAAAAGCAGGTAGTGTGCAGTGAGCCTGCCTCTGTGGTATTAATGCAAAATTCCTTGGCATTTGACTGTGTCCTGCAGGAGTCCTTGGTTAATTGTATTTTGCTAGGATGACTCCAGTGTGAATTACAGATTTGGAGGCTTAATTAGTAGGAATAACTGCTCTTTCTAGGGGAAGGAGTGAGTGGCCATCCCAGCTTCTGTGAGCGTAGGCTGCTTTCCTAAGCAAATTGTTCCATGAGCTGCTTTCTCATGAAATATTTATCTGCTGGGGCACTCGGGGCTGTTTGAGTGGCCCTCCAAAAAGGTTATTAACGCACAGAGCAGATGGAGGCACAGGCACTGTTTATTAAATTCTGATTGCCTTTTGCCACTGTACTAATGCCAACTGGAGGGCAGAAAAAATTACCCTGACCCCCTCCCACACCTCAGCTGCCTCAGCAGTGCCAGCATGTGATGGGGTATGAGAAGGGAGGGAAGCCCTTGGCAAAATCCTGTTTCCCTCCCTGTGCCTTTGCCAGGCCCCTGCCCAGGGCTGTCCTCACTGTGTCTGAGGGTGCAGGGATGGATGCCCACCAAGTGTCTTGTTCGTGGACTTGAGCATGGTGCTGGGTCACACTGCAGCTGCTCTGTATCACTCTGGAACCATGGAAGGGTTTATGGGGCAAAAAATCCCCCCTGGGAATGCAAAGGGCCTCCCCAGGCAGGCTGTGTCCTGGCCCTATTCCAGGTCTGTGATGGAGATTCCAAGGGTGTTAGCTTTATGGCTGTGACACTCCAGCTCTTTTGCTTCCTAGACCCTCTGGCAAAGTAAAACATAAGGTGGAGCAGCCTTGAAGTGGCTCTGACTTGCAGCATGGCTGTAGCATCATCCAAAACAGCAGGTACATGAAGGTCAGCTGGAGGAACCCCCCTCTTCCCTCAAGCTTCTGCCCCAAATGCAGAAACTGGGCTCCTTTTTCTTTGTCCAGTTGAAAATAAATCAAAACCACCTAATTTTTTATGGGAAAAAATGAATGAAAAAATAGTTAGCAGTGCTTTTAGGAAAGCCTGGGTCAGTGTCTGTCTGTTGTGACCACCACTAACCAGGACACGTCTTCTCTAAGTTGAGGAGCAGACCTGAGCCAGTCCCTGATGCCCAGCACACTTCCAGGTCTCAGCAATGTGCACTTTGGCTCTTGTTCAGTTTTAACACTGCTTTTTCTTCTTCCTTCAGGCTATGAAAGTCCTCTCCAAAAAGAAGCTCTTGAAGCAGTACGGATTTCCACGTGGGTATCTCACATTTAGAGATCTGCCTGTTGTTCTCAGCCAGGAAAATCTCTCTGTAGAAGCATTGTCTGCAAGGACTGCAGAACCTGGCCTCATCTGAAAGCTGCCCATGTGGTTTGGGGCTGGTTAAAACGCCACTTGTGTAGTGAAGGGGCAGGTACAACCCCAGGGAGATTCAATGCACTCAGTAATTAGAGTCCTGGCTTTGATTTTTATGAGTCTCTTTGAAGTGGTGACTCTTCCCATGTTCACCATCTATGAACCTAATTAAGTGCTGGAAGTTAGGCAGGGTAGTCCCCCTTCTTCCAGGGGCTCTCCTACCCCCTGGGATAGTACCTGGCTGGGCCATGGGACCCCCCAGACCAGGCTGGGAGGAGCTGGTCTGAATGAGGCTTGGAAATCTCAGTTCCAGGTGGGAGACTGTAATGCTTTGGGATGAGAACAAGGGGATGAGATCTTCCAGAACAGCTGGAGGTACCTGCAGAGGGGCCAGTGGCTGCCCATCCTGTGAAGTTCTTCACTCTGCTGTCACACTTGCAGGTCGGCCTCCTCCCAGAGGGTCGAAAGCATCCTCTGGAGAGCAGCCCAAGCCCATGGCACCACTGGACAGAGTCTATCAGGAAATAGCCATCCTAAAGAAGCTGGACCACATCAACATCGTTAAGCTGATAGAGGTGAGCAGCTCCTCCACCCTAAGCTATGCTGGAACAGGTCTGGTTTGTATTGCAACAAGAGGATCTTTCTTCAACTGCTCCTCCTGCAGCCAAAATTGGTTTAAAATAGTCGTTCAGAAATTTAGGCTGGCGATTCCAAGCAGGATCCTACCAGTTATGTAGGATAAACTGACACACTTACCCTGGGCTGTGGGCTGGTGCCCAAGAGAAGGCAGCTCTCTGCTGGTAGAAATAGCAATGAGCCTTGATCACTGAAACTTGTGAGCAGACAAGCCTGGGAAGGTGCACAAGTGCAAGGCTTTGATGCCTTTTTCATTGTTGACTGAGGTCAGGTTAGGACAAGCAGTGCCTTTATTGGTAGGCTGTTTCTCCAGGCAGAAGCCCAGATTTTTCTGGAGACAGGAAAATCTGTGTCCTTCAATGCCTCTCTCTCTGCAGGACTCTCTAAATATTAGTCTAAGTTGTTCTCAGTGCTCTGCAGTGCACAGTGTACAGGGAGCAGTAAAACTTTACTCCATTAAATATCTCTTATTTTTCCTGCTGTTTTTCTTTTTCCCCTTCCCTCTTATTTTTCTGTTCTCAATCACAGGTCCTTGATGATCCTGCAGAGGACAACTTGTACATGGGTATGTGAGTCTCATATACTAACAGAACCATCTGGGCTTAGACCTAGTGATGCAAGTGGCACATAGCAGGGCTCAGGGTTAGTACCCCAAACTTAACCCGAGCTCTCCCTGAGGAGCAGGAGAACAGTCCCAGCAGTGGCAGCAATAGCAGCAGGACAGGTGGGGAATCTCTCGGGGGTCCTCGGGAGGTTGTGCTGGGGGATGAGCAGTGGCCATGTACCTGTTGTCCATGTTCCATCACCCTTTTCCTCTACCTTGGATCCTGTGAGTGGTTCAGGCAAATCAAGCTCCTGCCTCTGCAGTCCCTCAGCAGAAGGGGAAGCTGTGGGTGCTCAGCACTGCTCAGGACTGAGCCTCCTGCAAGGGGCTTCTTCCCTCCTGCTTCTGACCCAGATGATGATAACTGCACCTTTCTCCTTCCAAAAATGCCCTCCCACTACAAAGCAGATCTAGAGGAAGTGCTGTTTATTCTTTGCTAATCATTGCTGGCATCAAATACTCCTGTGAGTGCTCAGCTGTGTGGGCATGGGGAAGGAATCTGGGATGGAGGGTGTCTGTAGGCACTGAGCAACCTGCAAACAGGATGGTTGAATAATGAAATGCTGCCACAACCTGCAGCTTCTTCAGCCTGGGGGGCAAGATGAGCCAATGCAGGCTGCCCTGTTGTGTTTGTACCTTCAGAGAACCTAACACCCCACCACAGGGCTGCCTGGTGCTTTGGGGAGGGGATCTGCTCGTATTTCTTTAGAGATGCAAGAAATCCCTTAGTAATTCACAAGGAAAGAGCTCTCCTACTCTAGAATAAAGGCAGATCCTTCTCCTGTTTGCACAGCAGGTCAGAGCAGGATCAGAAAACCACATTGCCACTAACCCCCTAAACGGGCACACAAACTCATGTGCTCTGCAAACCTCAGCTCACACCAACAAATCCTCTCCAGTTGCTCCTGCCAGGGAGTGTTTGCCTCTGACAGACCTGTAGCTGTGCTGCTGATTGACACAGCAGAAACGGAGCAACGTGTTCTTACAGCATCTCGTTCAGTATCAGCAATTTAGCAGAAATATCACACCAAACATCCTCCCTGAAGGTACTGAATGCCACGGGGCTCAAATCAGCAAGGGCTGACAGCGGGAGCAGCAGCAGCAGCGGGGTTGATAAATTAGCCCCACTGTCTCCCTGTGCAGAGCTGGCAGGAAGAGGGAGATTTGTCTGTGCTGAAGAGATGAATGTTTTCATTTTGCATCCTCTGGTGTCCTTGTCATGGGTAAGGGAAGAGAAATGAGTGGAGGTAAATTGATTTTGTAGGTATAGGAATTGATGTGTTCTTATAGGTGATGAATAACGAATAAGCCCAGTCTGCTCTTCTCCTCATTCATAGTTTATTTCCTTTTCTTGCAGTGTTTGACCTCATGAGGAAAGGGTAAGTAGCCCTCCTGGGATCCTTTTTGTTGAAATTTTTGGTGTTCATTATTAGCTTCCCAGGTGAAATGGAGGTTTGATGCATCCAGTGGGGCAAACCTCTGTCTGTAGGCACAGGGGAAGCAAAACCCAGCTGTAGTTGCCTTTGCACTGCTACAGTCTGCAACGATGTGGTGAATAATAATGGGCTTGGAGGACATGTCCTGATGTCAGGCTCTGATTTAGAAAACAAGTTTGATGCCAATTCCCCATCAAGTGCCTGGAAGAAAAGGTTTAATAGGAATACTCTACTGGGGTACCAGCCACATCGTGGCTTCCTCTGGAACAAGGGGTGTGTGGTTGCATCAAGATTTACTTGCCATCCACTACCTTATTTTGCCCCCAACACTAACCTGTCGTGGGAGGCTGTTTTGTTGACACATTTTTCCATAGCAGAAGTGATAAAGTGATGGGAGGCTCCTCACTGCTTTTTGCTACACCTGCATGGATTCTGCAGCTCTGCAGAGTCACAGCGAGGTCGGGAGAGCTGTGCCCAGGATGAGGGAGATTCCCAAAGGGCTTGTTTTTCTCTCTGTCCCCATGGCTGAGGTTGCAGGCTGCCAGCTCCAGTGGGTTGCTGGTGAGAGGCTCCCCAGTCTCCCTGGTGATGCCCATCCTGTAGGAGAGGGAGCTCCTGTAAACAACTGTGTCCAGGGAACGTGTGGCTCGGCCGAGAGCAGCCTGGCTGCCTCCAGCAGAAGGCAATTAGACTCCTTTAATGGCTCTGCCGGGCCTGCACTCACATCATTTCTCCCCGGTTTCAGCAACAGGAAAATGTGTTTGAATAGGGAGGGAAGGCAGTGGCAGGAGAATGCAAATGGGAGATGAAGGTCATCAATCAAATGGGCAGCAAGGGAGAAAAGTGCTGCAGGAAGGATTTGCTGCGGGGTGCTGAGGGGAAGAGCTGAAGAGCCTGGTTTTTGGTAATAGGCTGTTCCCTGCCAGGGTTTGGCTTGCCAGGACAGTGTCTCAGGAGCACTCACTTAAATCCAGCTCGAGTCAGTGGGCGTACGTCCAAATGCAAGGTCACTCTGCTGAGCACAAGCAGGATTAACCCCCAGTGCAGTGAAGTCCTTAGCTCCTGCCATTCATCCTCTGGGGAACAGAAGATTCTGACTAGCTCTTACAGCCTCTTTGCCCTCAGCTTTCAGCAGGCACAGGCAGAAGAGGGGCTTTTAGAGGAGCCTGTGCGTCCCTCAGCAGTGGCGACTCACAAAGGAAAGGAGAGGAGAAGCTGACCAGGTAACCTTGGCTGTTCAGGGCCAAATGGCTGAGTTCTGGTGGTGGCTGAACCCTGAACAACTAAATAGGTTTTCAAAGCAGTTTAGCACAATGCACTGAAAATATTCCCACTTAACCTTTGAGTCAGTGGTTCCTGTCTAGATTCTGCCTGGTGTAGACCAGCTGCATGCTGATGTTGCTTCAGGACTGAGCCCCAGCATATGACATCCAGTGCACACCATGGGCACTGGCACTGTCCCCACTGCTGCCTGGGACCTCCTGGTGTTGCTGGAGCTCACAGCCAGGAGCAGCTTTAGCAGGAAACCAAAGGCCAGGTCCAATTTTGTTCTTTTCCCTTTAGGACTCTCAGTGAATAGTGTTTGCCTTATTTTGTGCAGACATCAGCAGTTAATCCTGATGATGAAGAGGGCTCTGTGGCTCATGCTGGCTCAGGGACTATGCAAAGCCATCCACGACTGCTAGCCAAGCTCACTAATCAAGGTGTCACCACTTCCAGAAAGGATGGGCATGCCTCCATCCTGTGTCACAGCACCCAGAACCTCTTGGGAGCCAGACCCTCAATGCTGGGACATGGTGATGGAGAACATACTCCTCCTGCAAGGGGTGACACTGCCATTCTGCAAAGTACTGAATTGCTTTCCCTCCTCTTCCCAACAGGCCTGTCATGGAGGTCCCCAGTGAGCAGCCTTTCAGTGAGGAGCAGGCTCGGCTCTACTTCCGAGACATCGTCCTGGGCATCGAGTACTGTGAGTACTGACAGTGCTTTGCTGAGCACGTGCCTCGCCCCCCTGTGCAGCTGGGGAGGAGCATCTCGACTCTGGTGGGCTCTCAGATGAGCCACTGAGGTCCCCTCTGTTTGCATGTGATGGGGTTTGCAGTTGGAGGTGGTCTCACTCAGCTCAGGTTTACCCAGGCAGTGTCACAGATCCCTTAGAAAGGACATTGGGGAAATAGTGGCTTCCTTTTTTCTTCCTTGTATCTCTTTGTGAAGGCAATAGCAGAGCCAGGAAATGTATGTTTGCGGTGATGTGGACTGAGTCAGTCAACTGCAGCTGGAATAAATTTCTTCTTTCTGGGTTAGCAGTGCAAGCAGTGGCCATGGGGAGAGCTGGCAAGTGGCACTGGGAGGGTGTCCTTGTCCACTCCCTTTGCAGAATCCGTCTGAGTGACTCCTCATCACTCAGGGCTGTGGGGTGATGAGAGCCCAGCACTGCTCTGCCCTCCCAGGGATGTGGTGACTCAAGTGTGTTCCCAGGCTCTGCCCAGAGACTCCAGCACCAGGATTCCTCTTTGCAGCCTATTTGATTATTGTCACCTTTTTTAGTGACACCTTCTCCCACTGTGGCTGAGGCCAGATTCACTGCTGAGTGCCTGTTCTGCAGAGTACCAGGAGGCCACAACAGGCCTGTAGAGGACAGCAGGGATTTTTCTGGCCCCATTGTAGTTGACATGGCCCTGCTGGCCTGAACCTGGCAGGGGTGGGAGAAGAGGTGTCCCTGAGCTGAAGGCACAAAGTGGAATGGTCTATGCTGATATCTTGTGAGCAGTGATGGCTGGCAGTTACTGCTTCTGTACCTCAAACTACTGGTGATGGGCTTTTGTGGATTAATAACTAGACAATCAGGAAAGTTGTAATACAGCTTTCACAGTGGAGAAAAGTCATACATGCAGTTAAATAGAAATCTATAATGTGGCTGAGTTGTTCAATGTATTCCTAAATGACCAGAAAAAGGGTAGAAGACAGTAAGAGATTGGTGATGACACCAAGTTATTCAGGGTAGTTGTTGTTAGGACTGACTGCAAAGACTGGCAGGAAAATGGCATTATAGCAAGCATGATAAAATGAAAGATAAAAATTCATGTTACTGACTGCAGGGTAATGCATGAGGGGGAGAAACAACACTAAAAATACATACAACGTGATGGGCTCTAAATTATCTGTTCTCACTCAGGCTTTATTCTGGATAGTTCTCTTGAAAATGCCAGCCCATTACTTAGTGACATTCAACAAAGATAACAAGATTTGGGGAATTACTGGGAATGAAATAGAGAAGAAAAGAGAAGTTGTCATTATACAGTTATTTGGATCTCTAAGAGCTCTTAGGTACAGGCAAGGAGTATCCTGAATATTTTGTGCAACTCAGCTCAGCCTGTCTTAGAAACAGCTCTCTAGAAGTGAAAAAGGCCCAGGAAGGGTGGTCAGGATGGTCCTGGAACATGTTATGGACAGAGATAAGACCAAAGGTCTTCAGAATGGAAAATTATCCTGGGAAGGGGTGATATTACAGAGGCTGATATAAAATCCTAAATGCGAGAGAAGTGATAAACAGGGAATGAATCTTCTCTGTCTCTAAAAACACAAGAACTACGGGGTAGCAAACAAAATAATCAAGCAGCCAGTTGAAACCAGGAGAAATTGTGCATCTGGCTTCAACCACCCAGAGACAGCAGGTCTCTGAGCGTGATGGGCCTTGCTGAGGCAGAGGAAGGTGGTTTGCAGTGCCCCAGTCCATCTCCACATGGAAATGGAACACCACCTAATTTTTTGTCTGAAACCATCTGGTGGGAATAAAATCAATGTTTACAAGTCTGACAGTCCAGAACCTTCCAGGTCCTGCCAAAATCAGTCAGATCACTCCAGAAAGTTGGTGAAGTGTAGATATGAATGGGAAGCTCGAGACTGTCTTTGAGTAGAGTTTGAAGGGCGAAGAGGCAGCTTTTTATATTCTCATTAGCATTCATATTGTAGCAGAGCCTGTGTGCCTCAGCTGGGAGATCCAAGCTCTGCTGGGCTGGATGCTGCTGGAACAGTTCCTGCTCAGAGGAAACTTTTGAGTTTAGAAGATGGGGAAAAAAAAATAAAGTTTTGATACTCCTAGGCAGAGGGAGTGAAACTAAGCAATAAATTATAGGATGCCCAGCAACAGGAACAATAGGATGCTTTATTTTGGGCAATTGAGTAACCACTTATTTTATTAGCAAATGAAAGTTAAAAATGGTGTTCTCTCTGAACTGCTGGGTAAATGCATGGCAATTATTACATAATTAAGAGGAAAAGTGCACCGTTTGTGCATGCTGAAGGAAAAGTGTTGCCAGGCAATCCAGAGATTGCAAGGTAATTTTAATGTAAGCATCCATAATTGTTATGTAATTTGGGAGGCTCAATAACCATGCAGCTGCTTGAAGCTCGCAGTCAGCACAGCAAGCACATGCATCACTGCTGGTTGGGTTTTATTAGATTAGGAGTTGCAAACTGGATTGCTGTTGGAGCCTGCAAGGCGTTAGCCCAGGCCAGTGCTGATGGTGAGCAGGAAGGGGCTGCAGGAGCCAAGCTGGGAGGGGATGTGGGCTGACCTTTGAAATTACCGGTGGCGGCACTCGGTCCGTGGCTGCTGTTTGTCCCTGGGGACTGGACTCACTGGTAATTCATGATGTTTGCCTGGGGTGGAGAACTCCTGCAAGAGGGCTGGCTGTGGGGGGAAGTCTGGAGAGGGGCAGTGGTCCAGGTGATGAGAGCAGAAGCATCCCATACTGAATGGGAAGAGTTGAGCGTGGTGGGAGGCAGGGACAGTGTCCTGCCAGGAGCTCCCTCATCCAATGGCACGGTGCTGCCTCGCTTTGTCAACTGCTTTTGACTGGATTTCTGGGTTTAGTACCTTTATTACCGGGAATGCACCTTGCTGCTCACAGTCCAAGCCTTGTTCACTGAGCAGTGAGGAAACAGAGGCAGGTTGAAGGTGTGAGAGTCAGGGAGATCTGTCCATGGTAGAGTATCCCTTCCTCTGGCCCCTGAACTGCTGGGAACATACTTTGAGCTTAAGCATGGTCATATTACTGATTAACATGTTCTGTTTTAGTACACCTGCCTTAGGCCTGGGCTCTGTGGTGTGGGCTGTGTCAGGAATTGTTCAAGAACATGAAAACTTAGATTGGGTCCCTGCAAAAGAAAGTGCTTTTGCTCCCATTCCCAGGACATCCCCAGTACTGCTGACACTGCACACCCCCCAGAGGAACTGGGGAGGCCTCTGCATGTGTAAGTACCACTGAAGAGGTAATTCCAGAGTGTGCTCAAGTGCTTTGGATGGGAAAGTTTTGCTGGATTATCTGTGTCATTAACTAAAGCGTGTTTCTGAGCATCTCTCTGAATTAGAGATATGTGCAATTACCTCCCTTTCCACTTGTAGTAACCTTCTAGTAGTGCTTGTCTGGGGTTATTTAAGCTTCAGTCTCCCTTCTAGTAAGGCTAACATTCCTTTCCCAGTGATGCTCAGCAGAAATAAATGTGCTGGATAGCAAATAGGGCATACTCCCATCGAAAGACATGAGGGATATGCCAGGCAGGTATCCCAGTTTGATTTTAGGACTGGGACGCGAGTATCTTCATTTAGTAAGAGCCTGAGCAAGGAACAAGAGTAAGCAAACAGAAGGGCTGTCTGGGCAGGTGGCCTGGCTGTGACACTGGCCAGGAGCAGCCACTTAGTGCAGAACAGGCACGCGAGTGTGACCCAGGGGAAAACCCTGCTGACTGGCACAGTCAGGATGAAGCACAGCCACTGCCCCTGCTGCTGTGGAGCTGCAAGCTCAGTATTCAGGTCACGAGAAGCTAAAACAGCTGCTGTCAGTGTGGCTGAAGAAATAAAAACATTATTTCCTGCGTTCTCTGTAGAAAGTCCACGGTTCCCCTGCTGTGGCTGTGTTCAGGGGATCTAAGGGTGGTGGTTCTGGCCCCCTCTGCAGAGGAATGCTCGTCTCATCTGAGCTATTGGGTTGAAGGGAGGGTCATGACATGCAGCTAAAGCCATTGGGCAGCAGTTCTCTGCAGGGCACCTCTCTAGATGCCTGCAGTGCCCCAGAGTCCTGCAGCCTGAGCCTGGAGCCATAACGATCTGACGTGCAGATCAAAGCTGGCTTTTCTGAGATAAGACTAAATCTTCTTGGTCATCAATATGTGAGTGTAATTTCCTTTATCTTAAAAGGAAATTTAAGCAAATAAATCAACAGCTGAGTCAACACAGGCTTGTTTCTTCCGAAGAATATCTACAGCAATGTAAGCCCAGGGTGGGTGTGCTGAAGCATCAGTGGTGTAGATGGGTTTGATCTGGTTTGACCCTTGGCAGAGGTCAGTTCCTCAGGCTGGTGTGGGTCAGCAGAGCTGGGACATGAGTCTATGGTGGAACTGCTACCTGCTCTACTGTGATTCTCAGCAAGATGCTGGCTCCATCTGTACCTTCATTCCCATGTAGGAAATAGGGAACTGCCTCTTGCCTGTGTGAGTTCAGAGCTCCTCAAACAGGGCGCGCTGAGGTGGGAGCTACAGCTGCAAGGTGCTGGGTTTTATAAAAGAGAAGAGAGGCTGGTTTGTGTTTTATCACATGGAGACAAGCTCTCTTTAGATGATAAAAACCAAACAAAAAACCCCTTTCGTGAGCTGCAAGTGTTTCTGATCCTGATCGATAAGAACTCTGTACAAGAGTGAGAGTAATTAGCTGATGGAGCAGATCAGAGAGATGTGCTAGAGCCTCTTCAGAAAGATCAGGCACTTTGATTTCTGTTGTTGTTTGATGCAGTTACGTGATTGTGCTCGGGGTTGGAAGCAGCCCATGGCGTGGATTGTGCAGGTTGTTTGGGCAGTACTTGCTGCATGTACCCTGCTCCCCACTCTCCTTGTGGTGCCTTTGGCATTATCACACGTGTGGAACCCTGGCAGGAAGCTCTGCATGACCCCTGTGACTGGTGATAAATGTGCTCATATGAGCTGGAGGACAGGAGCAGAGGGACAGCCTTAGGCAAGCTTACCTCTTTCCCTCTTCCCTGTTCTTCCTACTGGCAGTGTCCCACACCTACCCCTTCTGCCAGGAGCACGACTCTCAGCCGGTGCTGGAGATGGAGCACAAAAAGAAGCTGAGCTTACAAAGGGATCCCCCTTTGTAAAACCCAGGCTTAAGCAACAAATCCACGTGGCAGAGGCTTGATGGGTGCAGCAAAATAGCAAGCAGAGCTGGGAACATCCAAGCTGGGAACATCCGAGCTGGGATCCTCACCCTGGCCACTGCACACAACGAGTGTGGGAGGGAGGGTGTTCCCCTTGCACACCCACCACATCCCTGTCCCCAGCTCTTGCTCAGGGAGCACTGCAGATGAGTACAGAGACTTCCTTCAAAGAGCAGCCCTCTGTTTTGAGCTCTGGATGGTGGTGCAGCAGTTTCCTTGGGAGGGCGTTAAATCACATCTTTGCTACAGGGGCGATGTGACAGTAATACTAAGCAGACTGCAGTAGCACCATATGGATTGCTTTTGCCCTTGAATGGGAATGGGATTCTGGTTTTAATCAAGTAAAATTCGGCATCAGCCTCAGTAAATAGCAGGGTGTGTCAGTGCATTGCAAAGTTTTATATGCGTAATTTTTAAATGAGCTTTTAGCAGGTTGGTATTAACCTGCTGGAGCTCCAAGGTTTCCAGAGGGGGAATGCAGTGAAAAGCACCTTTTTTAAAAGGACTGAGGCACAATGTCTCTTTCTGGCACTTCTGTCCCTGGCCCCTCTGAGTCTTCACTGCCTGTTAAGAAGTGAAGTTGTAACTAGGCAGTTCCCAGGCACTTGCCTCTGAATGAAAGCAAAAGCCTGTGTAGTCTAGAAATGAGGAGCATTTGTGAAATAAGTGGCACATTGCAAAAATAAAAAAGCTGTCCTGTCCCACCAAAGGCAGCTGAGGGACTGAACAGAGAGGGATGATGTGCTCAGCAGGGCTTTGCTAAGGAGCAGTGATGGAGCAGGGAGGTAGAGCAGCAGAACTGTGGAGACCCAGATAGGAGCACACAGGCAGGAGCCAGCTGGCCCAGCAGCACAGATCCTCCCCAAAATCTGCCCCTTTCTCCAGCCCCACCTGCTGTACCACAGCTACTATTACCAACTCAGTTGAAATACATTGTAGTGAACAAACAAATAGAGGCCCTAAAAATCCAGATTTTCAGGGAGACCTTTTATTTTGGGTAGTTGTTTCATGTGGGCTCGGATTTGAACTCCCAAGTGCAGGTTCGTGCCAGCTGCTCTCGGCAGTAGGTGCAGTGTACCTGCTACAGCTCTGTCTGAAATCCAGAGGGACAGGGCAAGATGGTCCTTTCCCAGGTGTTGCTCACACCCTGAGTGCTCTGAATCCTCTTTTAGGTCATATCTCTCCACCACATACCGTCAGCCTGCAGCAGGCTGTTCTTAGGTGATGCTGCTCCGTGCCTAAAATCAGGAGACAGACTAGACTTTTAGGCATCATTCCCTTGTTTCTGAGCACCCTGAGGCTCTAGGGTTTGACTAAATTAAACTTCAGATATCCCTGGTCAGGCAGTCTAACACAGGTTGTGGTAAAATTTAGCATGCAGACCCTCACCTGCCCTGCCTGTATGGTTCATGGGCTGGCTGTGGGGTTTAGCAAACAAGTATTTCTAATGCATTTTGGGATCTTTGCCTGGTTGATGCTCCAGGAATCCATGAGATTGTTATCCAGATGCAGAAAGCCCTAGATACTGTTACCTTTCCACTGAAGAATGGGTCTAATAAAACCGAATTTAATGGAGTGCTGCATAATCAGACTTTGTCCTAAGGGCTCTGTGATATCTTGTGTGATTTCATTTTCATTATGAAGAAGTATTGATCCATGCTTTGCATTGGATCTGCCAGCACAGAAAGTGCAGAGCATCCTGGAGCCCAGGGAGGACATTGCAGTGAGCTGCTGAGCTCTGCTCTGAGAGCAAAACCCTTTCCAGGTAAAATCAATGTGTGGAGCCATTTTGTCAGTTTTCTAAAGCAGCTTTGGTGAAGTGCTCTGCTTTGGCCAGCTCAGCATGGATTTTAACCTTGAGAGGGATGCAGACAGGTGTATTTGCATGGGAATGAGTGCTTTTCAGCTGTTGGTGTCCCCTTTGTGTGTGGCTTGGGAGGGGAGACTGAAGGGGTGGTCCTTGCCAAGGCTTTGTGCTTCCATCAGCCACATCCCTGTGGTGGACAGTGTGGGTCTGAGGGCAGTCTGGGCAGGGCTGAGGTCTGCCTGCTTTGTGGCTCTTTCTATACTCTTTCACAAGCAAAAAAACCATCTCCTTGCTTTGTCCAGTCTCTTTGAGCAGGACACAGAGTAGCTGGAAGTTCCCTCAAAGGCATGGATTCAGCTTAGGGGTCCCAGTTCCCCATGAAGGGAACTAAGGGGGGGTCGCGTGTTGGTCTAAAAGAAAAATAATCCCCAAATCCTCATGGAGCAAGTTTAGGTGCAGTGATACAGATCATTACTTTGGCTATGTTTCTTTAAAGCATGTTTAGGGATTTTATTCAGAAAGTGCTTTTCCTTCTCTGCTGGGTCTGATGCAGCTCTGCTCCTGTTTGGGAGTGGCTGTGTCACAATGTGTCCTTAATCCCAAGGACAGGACAAGTGTTTCTGAGACCTCTGGGCCTGGCTTCCAGTGAAACAGGATGCCTTTCCTACCTACTGCTCTTACATCTACAGAGGATGAAACTTGCTCCCAGATGCTTCAGGCTGGTGAAATTAGAGGGTTAGTTTATGCTGGTGATTGTGTTAGACTGACTGTGGCTGTCACCTGCTCCCCTTGGGGTGGCTTTGTGGGCTGTGTGCTCCTGGTGCCATTCTGTTCAGTCATTAGCAGTCTGGAGTGTGTCATTAGTGGTAGGCTTTTATTTCTAAGATGCTTAGCTCTCCCTCTGGAGTTCTGCAGGGATAACACCATCTTTTCCTCTGTGTCTTGTGCTGGAAATGCAGATCATGCTGGTTTAGCAAGTACCTTTCCCACAAGGCAGCTCTGCCCCTGGTCTCCTTTTGCAGCATGTGGCACTGGTGTGTGTCACTGTGGGCATGTCCTGCTGCTTAGCCAGGCAGCCTTTGGCCAGCCCTGCTGAATTAATTGATCCCTGCTCTTCCCCCTGCAATGTCTATCTGCAGGAGGTCTGGACTTGCAGCAGAAGTTGACGGGCTGGAAAGTTCTCCAAGCTTAGTTGTGCTGGTGTCCTGCAGGTGAGCAGTCCTGCTTCCTTCCTGCAGCTACCAAACTGCTTGCAAGTGGACTTGGGCATGATTTTGAGGGAATCATTTGCTCTATATTGTACTGAACTGTATTAGTGGCAAGACACAGGACAGGATAAGCCTGAGCAGTTTGAAGGCCGAAGCCCGTTTTGGAAAGCTGGGCAGGGGAGGATGCCCACGGCAGCTGGCAGGCTGGGACTTTAAGAATTCTGTTTCTTCAGAGCAGAAAAGGGATTTCAGGTTGCCCTCATCAGGTTGGCAGCTTCACACCAAATCATTTCTTGGCAGATATGAGCACTTGCTCTTACAGTTTTTATAGCTGTGATGTTCATTTACACCAGCTGGTGCTCAGTGCACAGTCCCTGTCCTTCTCTCTTCCTGGCTATTGCCTCTGCACAAGGCAGCTGGATAGGGAAGAGGATTTGGAGATAGCAGAAGCCTTTTGAGCCAGCTGGCACAAGACTTCCATTACTGTCACCCAAAGCAGCACAGTGTGTGTGTTGGACACTGCTCCCAGAACCACCACTCCAGACCTGCCCAATCCCTTCCCCTCTGAATCTGTCCCCTTCCCATCCCAGTTTAAATGATAAGGTGTGCAGAAGTACCTGGGGCATGGCACTGCAGAGCCTTGAGACATGTCAGGCTCACTCCTGAGAGCACAGCCTTGGCTCCTCAGTCCCAAAGGCACCTGTGCTGATTTTCTCCTCCGAGCAGTTGAGGTCAGACTGTCGCTGTCCCCAGCGCTCACGTCAAGCACGTGGATGTTCTGGTCTGGGAAACCCAAATATTTGTTGGCCAAATGAGCCATTGTTTGATGGCTTTGATTTTTGCAAAAGGTGTGTCTCATTTCTTTGTTCAGCGCTGATATTGCTCCTGTGCCCCACAGGCAGCACCAGCCAGACCTGCTGGAGATGGGCACTGAGCAAACACAGGGCAGCTGGCAAACTGCCCACGGTGTTCCTCTGCTTTGTTAGGCTGTGCAGGGACAGGGAATGCACTTTACAAAATAAATAGTTATATGGTAGGGAAAATGGTTTGTGGTTTTGTTTTGCTTGGATTTTTTTTTAACTTTCCTGTGTGGAAGAAACAATAAAAAGCCTGGAGTACCTGCTTGCCTAGTGTAATTCCCTCAATTTTCACAGATCCAGCTCTGGGATGTACTTGTATGACCCACATATATTTGTGGCCTCTTTTTTTTTTTTTAGAGGCTTTGGGAGTCTTAGTCCTGTGGTAAGATAACAGACACCTGCCTGAAAGGCAGCTCATTTCCTGAAGGAAAACTTCACTCCCCCCTCACTTTTTTTTTTGCTCTCCCTATATTACCATAATGAAATGTCAGCTTTGCTGCTGAGCAGATGTCTCCTCCTAATTACTGTTGTTGCAGGGTTTCAGTGTTTATCCTGACTGTCTAGCCAGGCTGTTACAGCACTAACTGGCTCACATCACAGCCTGGCCACGCAGTTGCTGCACATCTGGAAGAGGATGGAAGTGCTGGTGCTCTCCAGCAAGTTTTTGTCTGCTGTGTCTCTTTAATGTGCCAAGGACAGTATCCCTCAACACTGCTTTAAACTAAGAGTGGTCCTTGCAGAAAAAATATCTGCAAGTGTGACTTCCCTTCCCCAAGCATGGCCTGGTGGAAAGTTGGCTTGAAAAGAGCAGATAGTTAAGTGAAGTTTGTTCTTTCTTGTTCCTAACACACAAACCGGGGTGCTCTGTAGGGCAGGCTGCCTTTGTGGCAGTGCATGGACCAGGTTTGTAAAAGCAGGAAAGGGTTGGACCAGCATTTTCCTCCACCCAGTTGTGTATTTCCTAGGAGATATGAAAAGAGCTCATGGGGAGGTATAAAAACAAACACGCTCTATTTGCAAGAAGGAAATGTGAAAACACTGCTTGGGGCCAGGGGAGGAGGGAGGCTGAGAGGTCCCGGTCCCCTGGGAAGGGCAGAACTAGAGAATTTCCTCTCCTGTTCAGTGAAATCTCTTGTGTTTTCTCCAGTTCTGCTTTTGGGGCCATTTTATGTTCTGAGAGTTGGGGGGTTTATTTTTAAAGTTGTTCTCCAAGTTCCTGAGAAATCAGCCACTTTCCTAGAACCCCCTGCTTCACTCAGTGGCCTGGAAATGTCTGTCTTGCAACTGCAGTATCACACCAGAGGGGGGTTTTTGCTGTTGTTTGCAGTGCATCTCAACCTCCACGCTCTTTGCAAGGGTTTGTAATTCTTGGGCTCCATTACAAAGCTTGGTTAGGTAGAGAGCACCTTCTCAAGGTGCTGGCACCAACCAGCTGGTGATTGCTGCAAGGTTGGAGCTCCATTATTCCATCTTCTGGGTTGGAAATAGCCACTGATTTCTGAGCTGTTGGATGGACTTGGCACTCAGCTGCTTGTTGCTTGTTTCATTCTACCTATGGCTCTGCCCTTTTTGATCAGCTTTGCAGCACTGCAGTTTCAAAACAAATAAATTAAAAAAGAACCTCTTTATTTGGAACCCATAAACATTTAATACAGCAAGTTGCCCAACACATCCCCTGGTATGATAAGGCCAAGCAAATCCACAGGATTTGAGTGGTTTCCCTCTCCAGCAACTCAGCTTGGTCCCACTGGTTGAACTTTCTCTGAGTTCATGTCTGTCCTCTGCTAAATTCCTGGTGACAGATGGATTTCTGAGAGTTGTGTCCCAGTGAGGCACCCAAAAGAAATGGCTGTAAGGAAATGGCATTTCTTCTACATTACATTGTATCTCCAGCAGCAGCTTGGGGTGGGTTGCCTGAGCTTGCACCTTTGTTTTCATCCTCCTGGAGTGGTTTTCCCCAGGTATGTTGACGCCATGGCAGACCATGCTCCTGTTTTGGGTTTTTTTCAGTGCACTACCAGAAGATCATCCACCGGGACATCAAACCTTCCAACTTGCTCTTAGGAGATGATGGGCACATCAAAATCGCTGATTTTGGAGTCAGCAATCAGTTTGAAGGGAATGATGCCCAGCTCTCCAGCACGGCAGGGACACCAGCCTTCATGGCACCCGAGGCCATCTCACAGACTGGCAAGAGTTTCAGTGGAAAGGTAGGTCTTTGCTCACAGCTGGTGCTTCCTGGGACCCCCAGGCATGGCACAGAGGGCAGCACCACACCTGCATCCTCTCCTGTTGCCCACCCAGGGATTGTGGTGCTAATGAGGGTTGTTCTTCAGTAAAACAAGATCTAATTCTGTCCAGTCCAGGCAAAATTCACATGGGTTGTTCTGTGCAGTGGGCAGACACTTTGCTGTGGGTTCCTGCCCAGGCAGCAGCCATTTCCCTGCCCAAAGGGAAGGGAGGAAGCTCTTGGTTCCCTTCCAAAATAATCAAGAGGCACAGGGGGCTGCTGGACACCAAGGTCATATCTTGATTCCCTGGAAGGCACTGCCAAGGGTGGTAATGCAGACATGGGGGTAGGCTCTAATGGGGATTTTTTGCCTGGAAGACTTTCGACATTCAGCCCTGAATGGTGTAATTTCCTGTAAGAAGGGGCTGTTTTCTGGTCACAGTCCTCTACAGCAAGGACAAGGAAGCAGTGCCTGGCCCAGCACAGTCCTCATTCCCCAGGTGTGCTACTGATGAGCCCAACTTCAAAGAGCCCTTCCACAGTGACATAGAAACTGCTAAATCCATACTAAGAGTGTTCTGTGAATCAGTGGGAAAATGCAGCTCATTCAGATCATCTGTGTTGCATCTCCTTGACTGCTTGTACCTGCTTTTTTTCAGGCACTTGATGTCTGGGCCATGGGAATCACCCTGTACTGCTTTGTTTACGGGAAGGTAAGCTTGCTCTCAGCTGCTGGAGCCCTGCATGGCAGTGTCTGTCTGCCTGGCTTTTGACTCACTCCTTTCCAAATAAAGGCAAGTCTTAGAAACAAAGACCTACCTTCTGCAAGCTCCCAGATCCCCCTGGGGATGAGAAGGGGCTGACATTGTGACCCATGGAAAGGATCATTTCCTGTGTTGGTCCCTGTTTGCAGAGACATTGTTCGTGCTACAAACCCAGAGCAGCATCAACAGCACCAACAACAGTTTGTGGGGGGCATTGTCCACATTGCCTGTATTTAGAAATGAGCCATTTATTTAGAAATTCTCTATTTAGAAATTTAGGCAGAGCATGGAGAGAGGCACAGGATTGATCCCAAGCTGCTGCAGCGCTTTAGCAAACCAGATTACAGAAAGCTTTGTCTGCCAAAGCTGAGTTGGGCCAGAGGGAGTCCAGTTTGGCAAGGCCAGGTCTTCAGGGCTGCCTTCTGCAAACTGCATGGTCTGTCATGGCTTTTCTCTTGCCTGTGGCCCCTTTTCCTACCCATACTCTCCCAGCAGGTATGTGCAGTCTCTGTGTGCAGGAATATTATCTGGACTCCTGCCCAAGCCCAGACCACTGCAGATCCCACCACACAGGCATCAGGCAGCCAGCTCAGGGGTAAGAAGTGGCCAGGGAAGATGGCAGAGCCAGTTCATGGTCACCAGGCAGGCTGAATGAAGGAGGATATCCCAGTCCAGTTATATATTCCTAGATCCCTCTGCTGTTCTTCTGCATTTATTTTTTAATAAGAAACAAATCAATTTATTGTGGGGAGAAGATTTTATTTATTTCCATCTCTGTGTAAAATCGAGGGATTACAGGGAGTGCACTTGTGTTACATGAATGACAAATGCCTGAGTTGTGCCAGGATCTCTGACAACTGGAAAATCTCTTGTTTGTTTTACAGTGCCCTTTTATAGATGAATACATTCTGGGTCTTCATAACAGGATCAAGACCAAGCCTGTCGAGTTCCCAGAAGAGTGAGTAAACTTTACTCTGCTACTGTAAAATAAAGTTCAGTTTTCAGCATTATTCTCTGTGCAGCACAAATGCCAGTGGGTCACCATGGAGGGACAGCCCTGGGTGGGTGAGGTGCTCTGTGTTCTCCTGGGTCCTTCATGTGGGTTTTGTGCCGGTGATGTTGTTGAGGTGTTAGAGCTGCCTGTGCCAATCCTCTGTGCTTGTGGTGCAGACAGGGACTAAAGGAAATGGCTCTTGAAATCTTTGGAAGTGAAGGGATTTCTTTATGGGTCTAAGAAGTTCTGACCCAGGTGCGTGGTTTGGCTGGGGGGTTGTGTTTCTCCCCATGTGGCAGCCTCTGGAATGATTCAGTGTATTCATTTTCAAAAGCAGTGTGGTTATAGACCTGTGGTTGTAGTCTTGGTCTGAATAAATGCATCCCTCTTCTGTGGACTTACCTTGGAGCTGGGAGAAGTGTCTGATGGAAGGATGCTTGTCCCAAGATACACAACCACAGCTCGGTGAATCCCACTCCTCTGCCTCCTCCAACACACCACAGGGAAACACGGGTTTGTCCTTTGTGCGGGTGATTAATTTGTTTCCCCTGGTTGCTGTCAGATGAAGTAGCCAAAGCTGGACTCTTTGTTTTCCCTCCCAAATCAGCACAGTAGTCAGCCAAAGAATTTTTTACCTTCTTGACCCAACTGCTCATTCTAATAAAAACATACAGATAAAATTACTTGATTTCAAGCACAAATTAATTAAAACTCTAATAAAAGGCACATCTGGTATTAGAGAGGAAGGCAGGGATGTTGTCAGGCAACCTGTGATACATGCATGTATCCACCATCCACTACGTGAATTTTGTGTGATGCTCACTAAATTTTCAAACACTACAGTGAAGGGCTGAGCCTCTACCTTGGCAGTCCCAGGCTCTGAGTCTGCAGAAGGTCCTCAGGCTGCCCTGTTTTAGTCATCTGACTCATGCCCTGGGCTCCACAGGCTGCATTAATTACCTCTGCATTGAGGGAAACACAGCCACTGCAGAAAGCTCAGCCAGGGCCATCTCTGCCCCAGGGGGTGGAACACATCTCCAAGGACCTGGGCCACAAGGTCAGGCCACTTGTTAGCAGACACAGACCCCAGTCATGGGTGTGGAGCAACTCTGGCAGGACCAGGTGACCAGGATTCAGGCATCAGGAACACAAAGGCTGGTCGTGCTCCGTTGCCATGTTCCCACCAGTTGCTCTGCAGATGGGGCAGGACTTTGTCTTGACAGCACTGCAGCAAAATGTTTATGTTTCCCTGGCAGCCTTCTCCCCTTGCTCGAGTCCTGGCAAAACACCCACCCTCTCTCAGCCACCCTGTATTTGGGTTAGCAGTCAGCTCACAAGTGACTGGTCCCATCTGCCTCTGCAGTAAGTTATTAACATTTAATGGGCTGACTGGGTTGTGCTGAGATCCTTCCCTTCATTCAGGCATTTCCTTCAGCAATAATTGGGCTGCATGATTTATGTGGATTCCTCAGTGACCTGCTCTCCCAGTCTAAAAAAAGCTGTACCCCTGGTTAGGTTGTTGGAGCAGAGGGTTACTGGGTGTTGACAGCTGTCCAAACCACATCTATTTGTTAGATAAAAGCAACAGAGATGCACATGAAGCTGGAATTCACTGGAGTGGATCCACCCTGACCTCCCACAGAATTAGCACCTCGCTATAGTTAGGAGTATTTTGGTTTCAATTTATTTCACCATGGCTACAAAAGACACATTCCTGTTTGCAGGCAGCCCATGGAAACTCATTGCCTGTTTCCTGACAGGCTGTAGGACAGATAGAGCTGACAGTACCGGCGTCACCGTCCCGTCCCTTCCCTTAGAGACGCTGGGATAAATATTTATTGCACTGCAGTTCTCATTCATGTCACTGAGCCCTTGGCGTGACATGAGGTAAATGGGGTTGGCTCACACCCTGATGATCCTGGCATGACTGAAAAACAAGCTGGAGCAGTTTCTGTTTAGACATGTATTAAGAGAGTCAGAAGCTCTGCACAGTCCCTCCTGGTGAAGTCCAGGACAGTGTTCTCTGACCTGCAGGCACCCTGTAAAGTGATCTGTGGTGCTGGCAGCCCTCCCAAATGGGCACTGAGCTCTGTGGTGCTTGGTATTTTCCTGAGAGCTGTTACAGGACTGTAATTGTGAGAAATCCTGGGTAGCACAGGCTTTTCAGATGAAAAATGCCATCAGGTTCAGCGTGCACCCTACCCTGGCACACTGGAGAGAGGGGAAATCAGGCACAGGGTGATGTGATCTGTTGCGTGGCCATAACCCATCTGACACTTTGTGATCCTGTTTACAAGGCCTTTCCTTATGACATTAATCCTGTGTTGCACAGAAATCAGTCTGGTGCCCAGAAATGTTAGGTGATTATATGTTCCATTTCTTGTATCTTAAAGAAAGCTGTTGACAGTCTGGCACAGAACTGATGTTAAGTATTTTAAAAGCACCATCTCACCTGCATTGGTGTGGTCTCTTGGAGGAACCTGTTTATTCTGACTAAATGCACTGTCACTGCCCATTGCTGTTCCTCTGTGCCTGGAGCTCATCTCAAGAGCAGCACCATTCTTCCCACTCCCACCTAAATTGTCACTCGAGTCTCTGAGGACTCATCCTGTCATTCCCCTTGTCTGGGCTGTACTGCCTGTGTACTGCACACCCTTGGGGCAACTCTGAATGTGGTTAGACTTTAAACTGAACCCACTTTCTGCCCCTTCCCACTGAGTGACCAGCATTTCTTGGGTTTTTTGGAAAGATCCTATAACCAAAGCCCATGTAAAGTATTCATAAATTATCAAACAGCAGCTCTGTTTTTGTCAGATTAAAATATCCCTTGCTGTGATGTGGTTTTCATTTTGGTTTGTGATAGTTTATTCCCTTCTCTACTTGGGGCAATGCAGAGGAGGTGGGCACAGCACCTGGTCCTCACCAGTGTTTTTGGTCTCAAATCCAACCCTGCTGGGCAGTGACGTTTTGTGCTGCCAAATTCCATCTCTGTGCAGTTCTTCAAGAGTCATTTGTGACACAGACTTTCAGCTGCCTAATGTGATTCTGTCACATGCTGGCATTTTAATGCAGCAGCACTTTGATCACACAGATCTAGTGTGTTTGGAAGATGTTGCCTGTGTCATTAACCACAGGAGTCATTGCAGCCTTTGGGCTTGAGGGACAAACTGCAGGACCAAGGGCTCCATGTGAATAGAGTGGCTTCTGAGTTCAGGCACTGAGGCATTTAGATCTTGGAAATAGTGTTAAAAATTATGTGTTTTTCTCTTACATCTGTTCATTCTCTCCTTTTGTTACTCCAAGGCTGAGCTGTACAGGTAGGAAATACAGAGTTACTGTCTGGCTGCCATCAGTGTTCATGGAAGCAATTTAATTAACACAACCTGCAGGCTTAGCTTGGAATTTGAATATCATGCAGGGGAGGTTTCATCCAGCACACAGCTGCTCATGATGCAGGTTCAGCAAATCAAGCTCTGCCCTTCTTGATTTGTACAGTTCAACTTCAGTTCTGCTCCCGGGAATGTTTTGTTGTCCCAGAATCTGCCCTCTGAAATTTCCCTATGATGTGCTATCTTTAAAAATGTTCTTAGATCCGTTCAACTGATGTTTCCTTGTGCATTTTGAGAGAGTACCTTTGTGTCAGTGGGCAGAACAGGATAACCAAGCTCTGTAACTGTGGTGCCTGAGGAGGAACCAAGCCAACAAGACCTTCCTTTCCTAAGCCAAGTTTGCAGAGAAAATATCTCCTGAGTGGAGCAGGTTCCTGCAGTAAAAACTGGTCACATCTTGAGCCCTTACAATTCCCTTGTTAACTGACTGCTGCTGTTTTTTTCACTCAGAGCACAGATAAGTGATGAGCTCAAGGAACTGATGCTGCGCATGCTCGATAAAAATCCAGAAACAAGGATAACAGTCCCTGAAATTAAGGTAAATTGGACTTTCATATTAGGGTTTTCAGTCTCAGCTGATTTTGTTGTTCCTGTGGTACCTTCTAATGAGGCAGAGCTGTTCCCAGTGTTTGTTTTGGGAGCTCTCCCTGGCACGCCGTGTCGGAAAGGGAGAGTATTCATTTTGCAGCATCCCAAAGCTCTGTCGATGCTTCTTGCTTGGGGAATATTGACAAAAGCTTTCTTGTTTGCTTATTTAAATGAAAATTACTCAAAAGCTGGCTGATCTCAGTGAATCCCTGAGAGAATCAACGCTGTCAGGGGGACTGCAGAGCCTGTGCTGGCAGTGTTGGACCTGTTAAAGAGGCTGGATGTGAGTTCCTCCTCTGGTCCTTGTGTTGTCAGTGGCCTCAAGGCAGAACATTTGTTTCTCTCACCATTACTTGGGAGATGCTTATTAATAGAAAGAATGAATGGGCCTGGCAGAGCACGATGCTTCACAGGGTTTGGTTTTATTCTGGTTTTGCATGGGCTTGCTGTCCTCCTGTCACCCCTCACTGAGGCCTCAGACCTGCTGGAGGATCTCAAGATTTCCAAAGGGATCCATCAGCATCCTCTGCAGGGGACACAACTCTTGTTTGCTTTGTCTTGGGCCAACACCAGCATGTTTGCCACCAAAGCTGACAATAGAAAGGTTAAGCTTCAAGAAAAAAAAAAGTGATATCTCTTCCCTCCATGCGCAGCAGGTCACAGCCAGTGACCTGGGAAGCCCTTTGGAGCTGTATTTATGGGATTTCACTTGACAGTTCTTGCAAGGGATTTCATAGGCATCCTATAAGATCCCTTGGGTAGAGGAGCAGAGCTGGGTGCTGGCTCTTGTCCCTGGCCATGCACTGAAGGTGCTTGGTGTGCTTGGGGACTTGCCTTGGGTGCTGACAGAGCACATGTCCCTAGTGCCAGGCTGGGCTCTGGGCACAGCCCATGCCCTTGGACAGAGCTTTCCTTGTGTTCACAGCTAAGAAAACCATCCCATGAGAGGCAGCAGAAAGAGGGGGGGGGGTTCTCTGCTGCATGTGAGAGAAAAAGATGAAAACACTCTGGATAACTCAGGTTTTCAAAGCATTTCAGGCCTGTTCAGAGGGCACCGGGTTCCTCCGAGGTGCCGGTGGGTGGCAGTGGATGTGACAGCACTGGGCATTAGGGGATCCCATTTGTCCAGGCACCAAAATCACAGTCACAGAATATGCTGAGTTGGAAGGGACCCACAAGGATCATCAACTCCAGCCCTTATAGCCCTGCACAGACACCCCAACAATCCCACCCTGTGCCTGGGAGCATTGTCCAAACGCTCCTTGAGCTCTGGCAGCCTTGGTGCTGTGCCCACTGCCCTGGGGAGCCTGGTCAGTGCCCAACCACCCTCTGGGGGAGGAACCTTTTCCTGAGATCCAACCTAAACCTCCCCTGACACAACTCCAGGCCATTCCCTGGGTGCTGTCCCTGGTCCCCACAAAGCAGAGCTCAGGGCCTGCTCCTCCTCTACCCCTCCCAAGGAAATTGTGACTGCAACGAGGTTTCTCCTCTTCTCCAGGCTGAACACACCAAATGCCCTCAGCTGCTCCTCACACAGCTTCCCCTCAAGGCCCTTCATCACCTTCATTGCCCTCCTTTGGACACTCTCTAGTGGCTCAATATCTTTCTTACGTTGCGGTGACTGAAATTTCCAAGGCAGCTGGTTGAAAAGCACTGCTGGGAGTGGAAAATGGAGCAGAACAGCTCAACCCTACGCCCCATTTCCCTCCCACCCCACCATCACAGAGCTCTGGTGTGGGAGGCAGAGCCAGAGCTGTGTCTGTCTCTCCCCAGGTGCACCCCTGGCTGACCCGGGGCGGAGAGGAGCCGCTGCCGCTGGAGGAGGAGCACTGCTCCGTGGTGGAGGTGACCGAGGAGGAGGTGAAGAACTCGGTGAAGACCATCCCCAGTTTGCCAGCTGTGGTAGGTACAAACCACAGCCACATCCTCTGGGCTGGGCAAGAGCGTGGGGCTTTGCTGAAGCCTTCAGCTGGTGGAGGAGGTTTGGAGAGGGGACACATGTGCTGCTGGCCTGGGAAGCTTGGCCTTTCCACCCAGTGTGAACTTGTTGTGCCAGAGCACTGCAGCAGCCTGAGTGTCGAGTAGCTGTTCTGTGGGTTCCTTCACTTCGTGCTCTTTGCTGTAATGCTGTTAAATGTCTGTTGAATTATTGAAGAAGCTGTTGTTACTCCTCTGAACTGCCTTCAAGGAGTCGGTCCTGCTGTTCTCACTGGTCTGTTTTTCTTCCTCCAAGATCCTGGTGAAGGCCATGCTAAGAAAACGCTCCTTTGGAAATCCCTTCGAGGTCCAGGCGAGGCGGGAGGAGAGATCCATGTCTGCCCCAGGGAATTTGCTGATGTAGGTATCCACATCCTTGCCTGGCAGAGCAAAGGTGTGTGGGGAGGGTGGAGGAGGCAGTTTGCAAATCTTTTCTGTAGCATTTGAGGACAAAACTCCCCTCTAAAACAAATACTGAAGATAAAATCTACCTCAAGTCCTCTCAGATTGAAATACAATGCATTAATACAGCCTAAAAGCTCTTTTCATAGATGCAGTTCTCTCTGTAAGATGGGTCTGGCCTAAACACATGCAAGGTGCTAAACTTGGGTCTGGTTTTTTACCTGTTAGTTTATAATACGCTGTGATCAAAGATCCATTAGAGACTGGTGAAGCAAAATAAGTTTAATTAGAGTCTAGTCTAGATACATATTAGAGGGTTTAATTCTTCTCTCCTTTTTATGGACAACAGAAATGGTACCAGATGAGCAGTTTGTGTGCTTTTTAAACTCAAAATGAGACGATGGGGTTTGACTGTGGTCTGGGGCCCAAATCTGAGCAGAGACACGTGGGCAGACAAAGAACACTTTGAAATTCCTTTTTCATTTGAGAGCACATACAGTATTTTTTCACACTGACAGTTGTGAAATAGTGGAACATGTTGCAGCAGGATATTTTGGAGGCAGGGTATAAATGGCTGTATTGGGATTAAAAAGGGAATAGACATATTAATGACTAATAGGTTCAGCAGCAGCATTTAAACATGATGTTCTGTATGTACAGGGGTGGGGAGAGAATTCCTCTGCCCTTTACTTGGTTCTTACTATTCCTCCCTAATTTTTATCACTAATTCCTTTCAGAGACAGGATTCTGGGCCATCAGTCCAGTAAGTACCAGCTGGACCATTAGCTTGATCTGGGACAATTATTTTTCTATAAGTAAAGTTCTCACCCCACAGGATCTGTAAGGCTTGGTTCACAACAAAGCTGTGTCGTCCCAAAATGATGCTTTTCCACCCAAAATCCCAGCACCATGCCTGGCAGACTCCCCTGAGGGTGTGCTGATTCTCACTGCACCACTGACAATGCAATTGGAGGAGTCTCTCTCTGCCTCACAGGTGTGTGGGGATTTGAGGGCTCAGCTCAATTAAGGATGATAATGCTTTAGGTCCCAACTGTGTATTGGAGGTTTCACTGGAGACTCTGCCTTGGAGTCCAGGGCCTGACAGCACTTTAACATTTTAACACCCTGTACACGAGTGCTGCTGTGGGACATTTCTGGAGCGTGGCAGTCACAGCTTAGCACAAGGGATTTGTCCTCATTTGTTTCCCTTGGCTCATTGCCTTCCAAATTAGTTATTGCTAATTGGACACACGTCCCTACCCATATCTTCAACTATCATTCCTGGTCCCTGCATTGCATTACTCTGAGATAGGGAAACATTTACTAAATTCAAAGAAAAATGTATTTTATTCTTCCCAGTGTCCCTGACAGCTCACTCAGAGCAAGGCAGGATTGCTTCTTTTCAAACCCTGCCTGAACTGATATTTCAAGGTGATCACACTGAGCCTATTTCCAAGAGGGACCTGTTCCCTCCCACCTTCACTTGAGGTGCTTGAAAACCTGTGCCACCAACTACCCATCTAGTGGGAAAACTCCTTAACCCTGTGGCTGCTTCCTGCCTGGAGCTGGTGCTTTATTATCTTCCCAGAATAAGTAAAGTTCATTTGATCTCACATAGCTGTGAAGCTTCTGATCAGCCACATAATCAGTGTCTAATCCTTTTTAAAATCATTTTAGGCCTTTAACATCAGCTGTAAGCCTCCACTTTTATTTGCCTCCTTTGTAAAGTTGCTGGTCCAATTCTTCTCAGCTTATACAAACCCAGCATCTTTCCCTGTCTCTGCTCATTCCAGCCCTGTGTTTTATTCAGGCTCCTTGTACAGACTAAAGGGTTTTTTTTTAAAGTGTATAATTTCCACTTTTGTGCTGCTGTGTCCAGTGCCCTTAGTTTATAAAAACTTTTCAGGCCAGGGATGGAGCTGTGGCCATGCTGGGCTGGCCTCTGCCCAGCCAGTGTAATGTCCAAAATTATTGTGAATGGCCTTTGAATGTGCCAGTTCTCCACTGCACTAATCCCTGCTCTTAATTTCTCAGTCTCATGCCATCAGTGCCAGGTTTTGGCAGTAACAATTGACTTTATCCTAAATTAATTCACGCATAACTGGAGCTTTGAGAACCTGTCTCAAACCCCTTCTGTTTAAAAGGAAAACACTGGCCAAGTCTCTTCAACAAAATGTTGTATATTAAACACTACAGCGGGGATGCTCCTTTTAAGGAATGTGGATTATTATTATTTCAAACTTTGGAAAATGCTTTACTGGCTGAATCTAATGAAAATTGCTTCAAATTTAAATAGATGTGTTGCATCTAATGACATTAATTGTAAGTGAACCGAGTCTAAATGGGAATGTTCATTGTTCACTCTTGATTACAGTGTTATTTCCACAGGGACAAACAGAGTAGACACTAAGCTCATCCAGTCCTTAATTCATAGTGGGTTGTTCCCTAGAAGAACACCCCTTAATACGCACATAAAGTATAATATCAGTGCCAATGTTATGAATAGCACTGTGTTAGTTAAAAAAAATTTCGAGTGAGTCGACGTTGCTATAAATTTTTAGGATCTTGCAGGAACAGAGAATATTGATGTAGTAAAGGCTCTGCAGGGTTTCTGCATGTCCAGCACCCTTGTAGCTGGACAGGGGACCCCAGAACTGGGAGCTGGCAGAAGAGCAGTGCCTGCAGCCATCGCTGCTCTCTGGACCTGTGGTTGCCCACAAGGGGCTGAGACAAAAATGAGCCCCACATTCCCAAGCTCTCCTCCACAGAGCTCCTCCTCCCCAGTGGTAGTGTCTTTAGAGAGAGCTAAATCAGCTTTTGTAATTGCATCTCCTTCTAGTTATAGGTAGGAAACAACTCATTGTGTTGCTACGGAAGAGAAAAAGAAAAGCAATTAGAAAACTCCAGTTTCGCATTCAATTTATTTAATTGGGCTGCATGGGAAATTGCTGGAGCCCCACTCACTGCTGCCTCAAGCATCTTATATCTGTGCCCATTCTGAGGATGTATTTTGCAGGAAATCCTCTGGCAGCTGAGCCTGCTTTCTGGCATTTGATGCCTAATTGATGATTCTTAAAATGGAGCTGTCCTTCAAGCTCACTCTTTGGGATTTGGAGAGGAGGAAGCTGAGTCATGTGGCTGAATCTTTGTTCATTTCTCCCTGCATTACCTACACAGTGTGCTGGGCTCTGTAGCTGGAAATGCTTCATGCCATAGCAGGGGAGCTTTCATGTTCATAGCCTTGATTCCTTTAGAGGACACCATTAAGACACCCATGATTTGAAATAGTTCTTAAGTTAATACTGGGAGGAGAGAAGGCTTTTTTAGCACTCCTTAGACCTGGAGGAAGCAAACCCTCTCATGGCTGTTATTTATTGCTCTGTTTATCAGCACTGAACAGCTTAAGAGGCAGCTGTTAAGTGCAGGCACACTCAGCAGGTGGAGAGGAACTGAAATGAAGATGCCCCCATTTAGCAGTTCTTGTTTTGCACACCCAGAGTCGTGTGAGTGCTGCCAGCTGTCACCTTACCCTGTCACTGGGGTGGTGTCCAGGTGTCCCTGGATCCTGCCTTTCATGCAGGATCTCCCAGAGAGGCAGTGATTCATGGAGCCCTGCAGGTCCTGCACACTGTGGCCAGGTTCAAGCCCATCATTAGCAGTGGCTGCAGAAGCAACTGATTCTTTCTAATTTTCCAGTTTCACAGTATTTTTTTTTTAAGCCCAGCTGTTCACAGCTGAGTTCTGGGTTTGTGTTTGCTGCATTTCTTCTGCCTGCTCCAGATTTCTCCTAATTGAGTCAGCACTGGCTTCACCACATTTTATTGCTCTCATTAATTGCAGCTACTACCTATCAAATTAATTGCTGTGTTTTGACAGACCCAATTTACTTTCCCATTATGGCTGCTATTGCTATTGATGAAATGTGGTTGTCGGCTCCTATATGAGGGATCAGTTGATATTTAAAAAGCCTACTCTGTTTCCAGCCTTCCCAGAAAGAGAGCAAAACAGCCATCACTGCCCCTAAGGCCATATTATCCATGTAAGTTAGGCAGGAGGAAGCCAAGGGGGAAAAGGAGGTAAAAAAAGTGTCTGACCCAGGTCTCCAAGCAGAAACAGCTTCTCCCAAAGCAGCCTGGAGGCACCTGCCTTGCAGGGACTTTGTGCTGAGAGAGTTCCAGGGCTCAGTGCCATAGGGCTGCTCAAAAATAGGCTGCAGAGGTTCTCCTCGGTCAGCCAAGATTATAGCATCAGCTTTGACAAGGGAAGAACTGCAGGTTGGGTTTAAATTTGCCAGATGTTTCCACTAAAGATGCTCCCTTGGTCTCTGTTGGTGCTCGGTGTCTGTCTCTCCAGTCCCGGGGAGATTTTGGGTAGGGACCACATCAAGCTGTCAGACAGAGTGAAACCCAACCAGAAACCTTACCAGTTTTCACTGCAGAGAGAACTACATGTCTTGTGGGAAGAGCCATGCCCCACATGCAGGTAGGTATCCTCACAGGACCAAGGCTGTGGCACAGGATTTTCCTCTGGAATGATCCACCATCGGCAGGTCCCTCCAGCGAGGGGCCCACTGCTGCTGTGGCTCTGCCCCATTGCATGTAGTGGTGATGCCAGGCCACGATAGGATACAAGACCTCCAGAGGAGCTAAATTACATGGCCCAGGGACATCAGCAGTGTGCTGGAAGCTGTCTGGAGCTTTCAGCAGTGGTAGGGGCTGGAGTGGGTTTGTACCAGTGCCCGTCCTCATCTGTCCTTCAGGCTGCAAATGAATGTGGCTGGTGCTCCTTCCCCCATTCCACTCTGCTCACTAGGCTGGTTAAGGCACGGAAATACAAGCTCCTTTGCCTGCTGCCATCATCTTCATGATCACTTTCTTCCTTTGTCTCATTGTTTTGCTCTCAGGGACAGATTCCTCTTAAACACATCTGTACATTTGCATCCATCTTTAAGGTAATTCTGTGTCTGTGTTTCCCCTGGGTGCTGTAGAAACCCCCTCAGCCTGTGTGTCCCCTCCTCAGCCTGTGTGATTCGTGTGGTAGTGAGAACATTTGGCTCCATCCCTCCTTCCTGTAGGAGCAGGTTTGCTGCACTCATTCTCTGTGTGTGACACTAATGTTTATGAATGCTCTTAATTATTATTACTATTTGTGATTCTTTGACATTTCAACTGCTTTTAGGGAGGGAGGGGTGAAAAAAGCCAGGGGGGTGTCAGCAGGAACTGGTGCTCAGCCCCATGTTTGTGGAGGGAATAGCTACAGAATTTGGGAAAGGCTGAGCTTTGGAATTTGGGCTTGGGTTTATTATTTAGTGATGATGCAAAAGAAATAGAGGTGGAGCCATCTCTGCTCCAGATGCTCCCCTGTGCTTCTGCCTCTGGTGCAGCACTGAGAAGACTGAAATTGGTTGCTCCAGGTGACCACCCAACCCCACCTCAGCCAGGGCTTCATCAGATCGTGGTCACCTGTCCAACCACTTGCACAGACCCTTCTAGGAAGTGGTTGGGCCAGTTAATTCTGTTAAATAACAGAATAGCATTAATGCAAACCATGACAAGCTGCTTACAAACATCTTGGTGTGAAGTCCCAGGATCCAGTGCTTAGGCAGGACACAGCCTCCAGCTGGGCCTGGAAAGATCTGGGCTGGGCTGAGCTGGGAAAGAGCTGCATGGCTCTGAATACCTTTGGGAGCAGCTCTGGCGCTCTGGAGGCTCTGCCTGGCTCCTGGTTTATCACTCCAAGACAAATGGATGAGCCAGAGCCAGGATGTCGCCTGCTCTGAGTGAGGAAGGACTTGCAGAGATTCTCCAAAAATAGGAGAAGGCAGGGGAGGAGGATGGGGACTGACGTGGCGCCGGTGGGGACAGCTGGTGCCACTGCCTGCTGCTGCCTCCTCCGTGGGCAGGAAGGGACTTCAGCAGCCTGGATGGGGGCAGAGTGTTGGTATTTAGTGGGGGCTCAGTGGAGGAATTAAGCACTTGCCAGGGGGGTGTGTATATGCTGTGATTCAGTAGGTTGTCCCACTCCATCCCTGTCCTGTGTTTTGGAGGGAAGTGCTGTGAGGCTCATTCCCTGCTGGACACAGAATCCCCTCAGTGTCTGTGATCTCCCTGCAGCTCCCGTGGTGAACAGCCATGTCCTCTCCTGGATAATTGCACAGGTCAGGCTTTGCTTGCCTGTGGCTTAGAAAATGTAGCAGAAATACAGTCTTATTTCTTACAAAGAGTAATTTAAGGGGGATTCACATCCAGCCTCAGGCCTCACAGCATGAGCAAGGTTCCTGTGGAGCATTGGTGTCCTGGTCTCTGCTGCTCCATGGCAGCAGGTTTTTGGCTGGTGTTTGCACTGTGAGGGTCCTTTCATCTTGCCACAAGGGTTTGGAGAGGCAGGGGCTGCTCAGGGTGGTGGGGGAGCATTGAACACACCCCAGACAGGGAGCAGGAGCAGCAGGATATGCTGGGCTGTGCCAGAGAGCAGAGCCTCTGCTGCTAAATGTGGTGATCAGTCATTTAAAGAGGGTGATGACAGGCACTGAAGACAGAGCTGTTCCTCAGCCTCCCCCGCAGGGAAATGGTCCCTGGGTTCAAGGTCAGGTTTATTGCAGGGCTTTGCTGGAGCAGAGGGAAAAGGGAACGTGATTTTTGATCATTTCTGGTTTCTTCAAAAATTGGTTTAGCCCTGTGTGTCCTTTCAGAGTTGTTCCCAGACAGAGCTCCAAACCCACGTTTCCCAAATGCTGTGTGCTCCAGACACGTGCAGCAGTGCTGATGCTCCATGGCAGAGCTTGTCCATGCAGATTCTCCTACAGAATTCCCTGGAGCAGATTGCCCAGGGAAGTTGTGGATAGCTCACCCTGGAAATGTTTGAGGCCAGGTTGGATGGGGCTCTGAGCAACCTGGTCTAGTTGAAGGTGTCCCTGCCCACAGCAGGGGGATTGGAACAAGATGAGCATTAAGGTCCCCCTTCCATCCCAAACCATTCCACAATTCCATGATGCAGCCAGGCTGTCCTGAGTGAGGCTGGACACCCTGGGAAACGCAGATTCTTGGAGTATCATCACCTCCTTGATGTTGTGGATATCTTCATGATGGAGAAATGGGGTTTTAGGTGAAGGCATCAGCCTGCCATCGGTCACTGCTGTGGGATGTTGTGGGTGGCACCTGGAGGTGTCCCCTTTTCTCCATCCAGTCCAGAGCAGTGACAGTTTTCTCTGGTCAAATCTTGGCCATGGGCTGTGTGTGGATGGCTGGGCTGGGTGGAGATGTTGCTCCTCAAGGATGGCCCAGACTGCAGGTACAGCTCAAGCCTTTTACGTGAGAAAACATCAGAAATTAGGAATAGGAGGAAAAGGCTGAAGGTATGGTGGTGAATGTGCAATGCAAGTAAGTTACTTTGGTTATAATTCTATGCCTGCTGCTCTCAGGATTTGGGTACTGCTGTTTTGGGGACCAGACAAACTCACAGAAGCTGAAATCGCACAGTTTTTGTGTAGGACAAGCTGAGCTCTGGTGGAAACATTTAGTTTTATTGCCATTTACAGCGGGGCTTTGGAGAAGCAGTTATGGGATCAAGCCATCCCTCTGATCCTTGTAAAAAAATCAGATTAAAGGAAAGCAAGCCAGAACTCTCCAAATACAAACTGGATAATTTGAAAACATTGCTGCTGGTCTGCAGGACTTTCCCCAAGAACCAGATACCTCCTTGTGATGCTGCAGCTGGAGGAGGGCATTCAGGGAAGTGCAAAGCTCAGTTTTTGGGGTGCAGAGACCAAGCAAGTGTCCAGGCACAAGCTGCACATCACTTCAGGGATATTGCTGAGGTGTTTTTGTGGTGCCAGCAGAACAGGCTGGTTCATTGCTATTCCCTCTTAATATTGATATTGCTGACTTGGGTTGGACAAAGCACCCCCTGCCTTGCTCTGTGCCTATAATCTCTTTGTTCCTTTGCCATTCCTGTAGAAAACAAGGGAGCAGAGAAGGAGCCAGGGACCCGGAGCTGCCTGACGTGTGTGAAGACGAAGCCACGTCCTGAGGCCGCCCGGCCGGTCACGCACGTGCTGCTGCTGTTGTGCCCATCGTGGTGTTGTGTAGCACCATCGCCCTCATCACCCCCTCTGGGGCCTGCAAAGCAAAAAAAACACCACCAAACAAAAGCCACCAAAATGGGACCCACCCAGAAAACCAGGCAGGAGGAGCAGAGCAGCCAGAAGGAGCAGAGCGAGTCCTCGGGCGAGGTGTCCGTGCCCTCCTCCGTGTGTGCCTTGCTCTCCACTTGTGCTTCACCCCTGGGCTCTGTCCTTGGGTGTCTTGGCTGAGGAATGTGGGTTTATTTGTAACGTTCTCTCAGGGGTCCTTCACCCCAGAGGCTTTTTCCTTGCGTTTTTGCGTTCTCTTATTTCAAGCATCAGGAGGGAAAACAACGTCGGAGCCAGGTTTTGTGTCAGAGGGCAACTGTTTTATTGAATGCACGAGTAAAGCACTTCTGTGTGTCAGGACACAGTCCTGCTCCTGGTGTGGAGCTGATGGCAGAATTTGGGTATCAGCTAAATGAGGATGAGATATTGCTTTTGGAGTGAACACTCTCTCCCTCCCTATGCCTTTCTTTCTCTTTTTTTTCCCTTCTCCTCTTACCCTCAGTTTTGCACAGTGTCAGTCCCACTTGCTTTAGTCAGGGCAGTGTTGTGAAATGGAAGTTACACCATGCAGTGAGCCTTGGAATGTCACAGAGCTCTGGACCATGGGGATATGCTGCTACCTGGAACAGCTTAGTGCACCAGGGACACCTGCTAACCAAGGCTGCTCTTCCCAAAGAGCTGGGAATGCCCCCCATCAGCTGCACCCAGTCCTGCACCCACAGACCCTGTTCTCAAGCTGAAAAGAGCTGCAGGTTTTGGGTTTATTTTATTTCATTCATTTCCCTCACTCATCTCCTAGCTTGTGTACCTGATGCTTTTAAACCTTAATTTCCTGAAAACCACCCAAACTGGGAGAGCTCCCCAGGATGGAAAATGTTGGTGGAGGGTTCTTAGACTAAGGAAAGCTACAGAACACAAGATCACAACTTGATCTTTTGATTTATTTTTTTAAGGCTTTCGTTTTTAATTTTATTTTAAGACTGTAATTTTTATGCATGTGCTGATGCTGCTATTTTATCCATAGATTGCTTCTAAACTTGGATTAGAAGCTTCATCTCTACAGTTTGACAAGAGGTGAGAGATTGCACTTAAAAAGGAAATGCAGCCATTTCCATGGCTATTGCCTGAATAGACTTGTGTGGATAATCTGGAATTCCACTCTTGCATTCAGAGAGTAAAAACCAGTGACATCAATTCATCAAAATATATGTCATTATTTTCCCTTGGGCTTGGGGACCTTATGGAGTCTGAACATGCCCTCGGGAAGCCAATGGGATTGGAATCTTATTTTATAGCACTTAAATAAAGCACATGATTACATTTGGTTCCTACACAATCATCTTACTGTCTTTTTTTTTTTTAAGTTTAATCCTGAGGACTTTGTTCCTTAATTTTTTGTTTAAGGAGATACCTGTACAAGGGTTGTTGGTAGTGACTGGTGTATACTGGTGTTCCTGTTCTGTTTGCTGTGATCTATCTTGGTGGTTCCCAATGTTTTCATAGCTGGGCTTTGCTGCCAGTGCCTTCTGCCTGTCCCCAGCCTGTCACCTCCCCTCGCTCATCCTCAGCCACCTCGGTGGGATGCCCAGCAGTCACATCTCACCTGTAAATATTGGCAAATTGGGAAATAATATTGCATCTAATGGATTTCACTGAGGAGACCTTTAATATTTAAAGCTGGCAATTATGTTGGATCCTGGAAAGGTTACTGCTGTAGGCCTGAGCTCTGCACTGCTGCATCCAGGTGCTAAACCCTGCCTGTTTGTGTGTCTGTCTGTGCTCAGCATCCTCCAAGGGACCCTGGTCCTGCACCAGCTGATCCATCCCACTGGGACACTGGACCTTTTGCTGGGATCCTGCTACCTTGTAATGAAGATTTAAGTACCCAGAGACAGGGAGTGAAAGTGGAGATGGGGACTCAGCAGATCTGAGGGCACAGGAGGCTCTGCAGATGGAAAAGACTGGCCAGGAGGAGGGATGGGCTCTGGATACAACCTGGGCTGTGCTGGGGTGCCACCAGCTCCTGCTGCACACCAGGGGCCAAGCTGGACAAACTGTCCTCCAGTTTGGGGGGAAAAAAGGACTTTCTCCAGCTGGTGTCCCCAGGGCAGGGCCAGGGAGTGGCCTTGGGACAAGGTCACATCTCAGGAAGGCACCTTACCCCTGGGAGAAAGGGGAGTACTGATCAGCCTTATCCCTGTGCGACTTCTGAGCTCTAAGCAATACTTGGGTCGTGCTCAAAGAGCTCTAGGAATGCAAACATGGGGTTAGTTCTTGTATTTTTAATATGTGGTAAGAATAATTTGCTAATCCAGGCAGCTGGGGTTATTTTAGTGATGCCCAAGGGGTGGGAGCTGGCAGGGCAAGGCTGCAGGAGGGCTGTTCTCAGCCTCAGTTAATGCAACCAAACAAATTATAATTTACAAATTAACTCCATGTCGTGTTCCTTTAGTGGTAGCTAAAGCATCACTTCAGTTTTGGAGGGGAATGGATGTTTTTTTATCATTATCCCAAAATGTACTTTGAAATATTTGCCCTTTCAGCTGAAAGAAATCCTTCCGGAGCTGTTCCCACAGGTCCAGGAAGCAGCCAGAGTTGTACAGCTGAAAACTTGCATGAAATGAGATGAAAAAGGTGCCCTGGCAGCAAGAGAAACAGAGAGGCAAAAATAGGGTCTACTTCTCACTCAGCTGTAATGAAATCCTTGTTTGGGTGTGTGTTAGAGTAGCTTGGAGCACTGCTGGTCCTGCTCTGAAGAAAGGAAGAGACTAAAGAGAGTGTTTATTTGAAAATAAACATCTCTGGCAAGGCAGCACTTTTAGCTGTTGAGGAAAAGGATCCTCCTTAGCTGGATGGGTAAATATTTGTCTGCTTGTGTCTGTGATTGAGGGGATGGGGTTCAGTGTGGGCTCCAAGAAGCGAGAAGAGCTGGTGTGGGCACGTTCTGTTGCTTTTGTGTGTGCTCTGTATTTTCCCCTCCAAATCCTCACTTACCTGTGCTGTTCCTGGAGCACCAGGATGGTCTGAACTGTGTTAGCTGGGCTCTGAGTCCCAGGGAGGGCTCCTCTTTCCCCTAGCACAATAGCACCATTGGCTCTGTCAGCTTTTCCAGCTTGGGAATGCTGAGGGACTTTGAAGGAAATTTCTCTTTTGGGGGAAATACAGGAGGTAGATTTCTTTGTCTTGCTCAACTAATGGCTCTGGGCCTTCAGTTTGGGGGGTAGTGCTAAACAAAAATCCTGGCCTAGTCTCCCCTGTCTGGCAAGGAGGAATGCTCAGTCCATGTCTTTAACCCTTTGGGCAGGAATGTGTTGCTATGATGGTCACACTTGCAAATAAATGAGGTTTTCAGCATCAGGGCTGGTGGTGGGAAGCCAAACTTTGTGTCCAGCTGCATCCAAAGGGAGCCCGGCAGGGGACAGTGGAGCTGCTCCATGCAAAACAAATTGTGGCTCGACAAAACAACTCCCAGGGTGGGATTTAATTCCTTATTTATTGCCAGGCTTGCAAGGAGGAGCCAGTGGGGGAAATTTCGTGTTCCTTCAGCACAACTCTGTGTCCCGAAGGCATCGACAGCGCTGCCACAGGGGCCAGGGGAAGATCCTCCATCTGTGCTGTGTGGCTGGGAGCTTGTTTGCTCTCTCCAGCTCAGTGCTTTCCCTGCCCAAAAACACCAGGAGCTTTGTCCTACAGGATCATTTATGCTCTTGGACACCTTCATCCATGATTCCAGGTGCAGAGCCCCCATGTCCAGTGCTTGAGAGCTGCTCAGTGTTACTGTTCTGCCACAAGCAAAGCTGGTCCTGGTTTGGGATGGGTGATCCCAGCTCTGTGTGGGATGGCACAGGCAGGGGAGGCAGGATCCTTTCTGCCCCCAGGGGATGGGGATCTCAGTCAGTGTAAGAACATTTCCAGAGGCAGGAGAGCTGTGCTGGGGGATCCTGCTGGGGGCACCACTGTGTCCAGTGTCCAGCAGGGAGACTGGAAAGCAGATAGTGGAGGTTTTGTGTGTAAATATAACTTAGTTTGGGTGCCAAACTTCCCTGCTTTACCAGGGCACATTTACAGTGGAGTTTGCTGAGCACAGCAGTGGAAGGGATTCCTTTCTGGCCCAGAGCCTCCCACAGAAGATGCTCTGCTCAAGTCCCTCCCAAGCTGAATTAACCTGGATTATCCCATGACCCTGTTGCTCTGAATGCAGCCTTCCATAGGATGAGGGAAGGAAAGCAGCTGGACAGTTGCTGCCTTTCTCCTCCCCTTCCTGAAGAAAAGCCATGTACACTCAGAGCTGCTGCTCACAGACACCAGGCCCTCAGTCAGTAACCACAAGCCATCAATCAAAGCTTTCCAAAAAACCGTGTAAATTCAAGAAAAAAACAGATTGCAACTTCTGAGGGTGTCATTCAGATCCTCTGTGCCGTATTTTTGCTGCTGTTTCCGATTTCTTGGCCTGTTCTACTTTAAGTCTCTTGTTCCACTCGGTGTTCAATCTCTGACCCTGTGTGTGCTCTGCTATGACTCAAGCATGATGTAAATGCACTCAGAACTGTAACAGCACGTGGCTGTTACACTGTAAATATGTACCATGAAGAGAGAGGCTATTTTTTGCATGCTTTTGTACTGTAGAACTGAGGAGAAAATGACAATAAAAGTCCACAGAGATGACACTGGGTGTAAGTGCAGTTCCTGAAACGGGGCTGGGTGATGCTCTCGTGTTCTCTCTGCTGTTAAACCTTCTCTGTGCTTTTAGATACAGCAGAGAGGGGCTTGGAGGCCTTCCTTTCATCCCCCTTTCCCTCTTGGGCTTTTCCTGGATGAAGAGGCTCAGGGACACATTCCTGCTCAGGTGACACATCCCCAACTGTTACAGTCTCCTGCTGCAATGGGGCTGGGCAAGTTTTTTTGAATTAATTCTATTTACCTCCAAAGAAACATGCAATTTGCTTTGAAGAGGGGTTGGGGTTGGTCTGAGTTAGAACTCACATGGCTTCGTTGTGGAAATCACAGCAAATCCTGGGTTTTTCTGGTGCCATGGGACAGGAGTGGCTGGCTGACCCCACACAGCTCCAGGGACCTTCCTCCAGGAGAGGCATCCAGGGGCACTGCATTCCTCTCGTTCTTATATTACCAAAAAAGAAGAAAAAAGGTGAAGGTTTCTGTGTTTATTCCCTGTCACTGTTGTTGGAGAGCTCGGGGTGTTCACCTGGAGAAGGCCTCAGGGAGACCTTAAAGCCCCTTCCAATGCATGAAGGGGCTCCAGGAGAGCTGGAGAGGGACTGGGGACAAGGGATGGAGTGAGAGGACAAGGGGAAATGGCTTCAAACTGCCAGAGGGCAGGGTTGGATGGGATATTGGGAAAAAATTCTTCCCTGTGAGGGTGGTGAGGCCCTGGCACGGGTTGCCCAGAGAAGCTGTGGCTGCCCCATCCCTGGAGGTGTTTGAGGCCAGATTGGACGGGGCTTGGAGCAACCTGGGATAGTTGAAGGTGTCCCTGCCCATGGCAGGGAGTGGAATGAGATGGTCTTTAAGGTCCCTTCCCACCCAAACCATCCTGGGATTGTGTGTTCTGCCCAAACACACAAAGGGCCCAATAACTGTTGGTGCCAAACCCACCTGTTAATTGGTGGCTGTATAAATTGCTGGCAACCACCACCACAAAGGGAAGGAAAACAGCTCCCTATGAGGGACCAGCAGAGGCTCAGGTGGGAAATGGGGACATTGAGAGCACCTTACTGAACAAGCATTTCCCTGGATTAGTGCTGTTTCCCACTCCAGGTGGATCCATACCCCACTATTTTGTCAAGGAGGAAATAAAATACTGAAGGCATCTAATTGCTGGTTCCCCAGGGATGCAGTGTCCTGGTGGGGTCACATCACTGCCACAACTGCACATCCAGCCCTGAGACACGGTCGGTGACGTGCCCCACAGGGCCACTCAATGCCCCCTGAGGTTTATGGTCATTTAGGATCTTGCTGGGGACTCCGTTTGGGATTGGATTCAGCCAGGTAAATGGCTTGGAAGCCGCTCCCCCCTCATTTTCTTGCAAATCAAAATGGATTTCTTGAGCACTAAATTATAATTTCGTGCTTATTATAATATTCATTAAGAGCTGCCGTCTGCTGTAGCTTTATACCAAATACTAATTATTGGAAATTAAGGTGACAGGAGGGAATAATACCCTGAATTGTGGAAGTGGGAGTAATAAGAGCCCAGGAGGGATAAGCAGGCAAAGCAGTGGGAGAATTTCCTTTCAGGTGGGAAAGCAGAGGTAATGAAATCCCCAGGAGCAGGGGAGCTGGAGGCACAGCTGCCTGGGCAAGGGGCACACAGGGGTGTGGGTGCAGGAGAGCTGCTGGGGAAGGGGACAAAAATAATTAGAGCTACTGGTGGGTGTGAAGGCACTAAGCAGAGGGGTCACAGCTGTAGGCTGTGGGTCCAAAGTGTTCGGTTTTGGGGCAGGATCCACCCAGGGAAATGACCTCCAAAGGCTCCATCTTGCCTTGATGTTATTCCTCTAATTTTTTGCTTAGTTTGTTATAATTTTTTTTCCCTCTTCAGGCTGAAATTAAATTTCCTGCAATGATTTCATAGCAGCTCTGGTCTAGTGGAAGGTGTCCCTGCCCATGGCAGGGAGATTGGAGTGGATGATCTTTGAGGTCCCTTCCAACCCAAACCCAACTGCAGCGTGGGTAGGATGAGTGCAGGGCAGGGGGAATGGCCAGGGAAGCAGCCAAAGCCATACAGGGCTGTGTGAGGGACATAATTTTTCCTGTCCCCAGCAAAGAGGAATCATAAACTTCACCCTTTATTGTTTTCCATGCTGCTCCACATCGAGCACAGCTGCCTCCAAGGCTTCCCTCCAGCAGAACCTCTTTAATCCCATTCCCTCTTTCCTGTGGCTTAATTAGGGGGAAAAAAATTAATCTTATTTATGAAAGTGATTCCTTTGTTGCCAAACATTTCCATGTTTTTTCTTTTCTTCTCCTTGAGCAGGAAAAAGCATTTACCATGTTCTTCTCTAAAGCAGTTTCCAGGGAGGTCCAGCAAACAGGGCCAGGGGCCATCAGCAGCCAGGTTTCTTCGCTTGAGTAAATCACTGTTTTGCCACTAATGGGAGCTGAATGCCCATTTTCTGTGCCCCATTTATTTTATTGCCAGCTCTGGGGTGCAGGGGGAGGCGGCACCAGGGCAGCTCTCCGGAAATCCCACTGGGGCACTTGGTGTGTTCCCTCCCCCTGATTTCACGGTGTGTGATGTGCAAACACATCAGGGAATTGCTGCTGCTCTCACCAGCTGGGATAACTCCCAGCACCCAGCTGTCTCTGCCTCCCTGCCTGTCCATCTCTATTAGTTTTTATTTGGAGGTTCCACGTGGTTATTCAGGAGGGGAGATGCTCTTGCTCAGTCTGTGCCAGCCAAAATCCCTGTGAAAGAAAATTTTTTTTGAATAACAGGGGGTTTTTTTGTCATTATAATAAAAAATTATCGTTTTCCCCCACCCTGTTGGTCCCTCCAGCCCTGCTGTGGGATGAGGACGGGAATGGGAGCCTCAAGCCACCCTGGGATGGCAAAGGCAGGAGCTGACCCACCGCCAGCTTGAGGTGAAGCAATTAAAGTGTGTGGCTGCCACCAGCATTTCCTGCCTGTAATTAAAGCTTTTAATGAGGAGGCATATGGTAACCCCCCCCTCCCCAGCCCCAGGCTGGCATTTTGCCAGGTGTGGGTTCATTAACGGCTGCTAATTACACCATCACTCAGTGTCTAAGTTAAGGAGGGCTGCATTGCCCAGCCCCGAGTGCTCTAACAAGCTGTGAAAGCTGCCAGAAATATTCTTGATTTTATTCTTCTTTTTCCCCCTTATACCAAGTACTGAACCCCAGGGGTTTGCAGGGCATTTTGGGGACACCACCACCCTGGGACACAGTGCTGGCTCCTTCCCTGCAAATCCAGCTGCAAATGCTTTTATTCCCTGGAGTGGGTTATGCTGGAAGCTTGATAATCCCAGTAGCCACTGGCTCAAAGCTGTTCCCCATCCAAAGGTGGATCCAGCATCCAGGACATGCCCAGCTCCATGGAGTTTTGGGGCTCCTGCATGTCCCTGGATCAGGACTGTGTGTTATCCTGATAGGAAAACCAGTGGCTTTGTTCCCGTCAGACCCCAGCTCTGCTGAGGGGGTTTCCTTGGACCAAGAGCCCAACAATGAGGCTGTTTCCTTTGCAAAAGGCTCTTGGTAACATTTTAACAACAGCTGGTTGTGTTTCTTACCTTGGGTGTTACAAAGCACCTCATTCCCAGCCTGGGGCTCTGAATCTTCCGGCTGCGCACAAGCACGGAGAGAAAAGGAGCATTAAAATCATCCAGGTGGAAGTTCTCCCCTTCCTTTCCAAGCCAGTCCCAGGTCCTGCTCCTGCAGCAGCCTGGTGCCACCTGTCCCTGCTGCCTTGTGCCTGTGCTGCTGGCACTGATGGGATGTGTGCCATGGGCACTGCTGCTCCAGCACTCTGGATCTGCCTCTGGAGGGACGGGAGCTGCTGGAGAGCGGGACAATGGCAGACAGGGAGGCCACTGAGGATGGAGTTGAGGTATGTGGAGCTGCTCAAAGAGGTCTGAACCTCGAGGGACACCAAAAACAAATGGATGTGATTTGGGGTTGGAAATGCCTCACCAGTCCCATGGGAAATGTGGATGTGGCACTTGGGGACACGGTCAGTGGTGGCCGTGGCAGCGCTGGTTGGACTCGATGATCCCAGAGGGTTTTTCCCACCCAAACAATTCTGTGGTTCCACAAGCCTGCTGCCTGAGGGTGGTGGGTCCTGGCCAAAGGTGCCTCCAGCACCGTTCCAGGAGCATCAGGATATAATTTATTGTGAAATATTTAATTGTAGTGACCGGAGTGACGGGAGCACACGTGGCAGGACGTCACTTCTGGGTGCAGGTAGGAAGGGGTATTCCCGGGAGGGTGTGAGGCTGGTGTGCATGGATTTCCACAGCAGGAGGGTGGGATGTTCAATATCAGATTTAGTTCTTGCCACATTTCTCTGTTTGATGATACAGCAGCAAACCAAAATCCCAGGGGTCAGGTGGTGGGTGCAGTCGGGCACAGCCCAGCACAACCATCATGCCCAGTCCTCCCTGCTCCCCCACCCTTCCAGCTGGGAGGAATGGGCTGGGAAGGACCCTGGCACAGTGGGAACTGCCGGGTCAGGAGAGGAGAAAAGAGTGAAAATGGAAATAATTCCTCTTTTAAAGGAAAATACAGCGTTGGGGGGTATGAACTCAGTAGGATCCAGCTTCCTGCAAACACGTGTGCAGTCACTCCTGGCAGGAAACACCCAGGAAAAGTGTCTCCTGTTAATTAAGGATAAAAAACCTGATTCCTCTGAGGAGACACGATAATTGTTGGTGCCCAGGAAAGTTACACAGAGAGGGAAAAACAGACCAAGCCTTTGTGGAGCTGAGCCCTGGGCCGGGCTGCTGGTGCCCTCTGCTGCCAAGTGAGATCTTCTACATGTTCCTCTGCCCAGTTTAGCATTAAATGAAACAATATCTACATATTTGTAGTCAATTTACAGACAGCAGCTTCTTGATTTTGCAACAAAACTGATGGTAATGGTAAAAAAAGACACAACTTTTGCAGTGAGATTCTCTACAGTGGATGTTGCATTAATCACATTTTTCTACTTTTCAGGTTAGGGAACACTGGGTAACTTTGAAGTCATTAAGTTGTTTTCTAAAAAAAGCAAGTCAATTTTAATCTTATTCCCTATTTTTTTCCTCCCCGAACAATAATTTCCACACACACCAACATTCCTGCAGAGGTCTGGAGCTCAAGATCAGACATTAATTCCCCCTGTGAGGATTTGAGCAGTGGCTGCTGAGTCATTTTTTATTGCGTGAACCCACAAGTCTCCAGTCCTACACCAAGGCAATAATGGTTCAAGACACTGGTTTTATCCAGCTGAGGCCTTCAGAAGTCAGGGAAGAAAGAATTCCAAAGTGTATTTTATGTCTTTAATACATTTTTTTTATTGCAGTCACTCCAAAACGATTCACAAGTTTACTGCCTTTTAAACCTCTATGCTAATAAAGTAGAAATTAATATTGATGTAATGATAGGATTAAACAGGAGATAAAAACCTGCCGTGGAAGGATGCACAGATTGTCAGGGATTTTTAATCATGTACAGAGAGAACAAGGTTCGTTAAGTGAGTTCAAAGAACTCCAGCTCATCAGTCTTCACAACAATTTTACAGGAAAATCTAATGAAACATGAATAAAAGGACCTTTGCTATTCAGTAGAAAAAAGACACTGGGCAACAAAAATAAAAACAAACCAACAAAATATATACGCAAAGCAACATAAGCTCAAGTAGGTGCTCATTTCCTCCAGTGGCTTCTCTGGAGGGAAAACTCAAGTTCCCTCTCTGCAAGCACACGTGGAGTGGTGAAGAACCCTGAGATTCCAGAACCTGGGCTGAAATTCTGTTTGATGCCAACAGATCTCATCAGAGCCTTGTCAACAGCATCCCTGTGTTGTTCTCCTCCAGGCACTTCCTACTTGTTGGCTTTACAAACACAGGGAAAGGCATCACAGCCAGTGCCAGGCAACTCCTTGGGGAGCTGGAAAAGTCCCCTGTCAGAGACTGAAATGGTTCATGATTTGTGCATTCTAGGATTGCCAAGGGACTTCTGCAGGCTTCTGCAGGACTTTTGCATTATACCTCTGATGGCCCATCAAAACCCATCCCCCACTCTGCCAATCTTAAAAGGCAGGAAAACCCTTTTTCCCAGGCCCTTCACAGGAACTCTGTGCAGGCCCAGGAGATGCTGGAGGCTTGTGACATGGCCTGGGACACCATCCATGGATATAGTAACTCATAACTTCTTTGAGTGTGGGGGCTTCCCTCCTTCTCCCCCAGTGGATCAAGGCCACCACTTCAACTGACAGACATGGAAGCTGCAACTACCGAGTTCCATCGCTGGACCCCGTGGGTGGTGACTATGTACATCTTTCCACTCTCATCTTTGCCTTCCCTTACTCTCCCTTACCCTTATCCTGTCTTTCCTTTCTTTCCCTTACCCTTATCCTGTCTTTCCTTTCTCTCCCTTATGCATTTTCCCCCCCAGAGGTTGTCCCTATGCCATATTGTTACAGATGATATAGATGATAACACCCAAAATGCTAACACACCTGTTCAAACAAAATTGTTAAAATGAACCCTACTTATATATGTTTAAATAAACCCTACCTATAGATGTTTTCAAACACTGATTATTCAGTGTTGTTTCACTCTAATCCACCCCAAAGGAATTATTGATAAGAACCTGGGTTACCCCCTCCCCTTTTTCTGGGGCGGGTTGTAACATCCCCATGTTCTCGTGACACCATCACCTGCACTGCCATCAGACTGGAAACCCAGCGAAACATTCCTGCAAGCCTTAATGAGACTGGTTTTTATAATCCTTAAAATAGGCACGTGCTGTGTTGTGTTCAAAGGTAACGTTCAATGGCCAGGAAGACACCTTCACATCCAGGTTATCCAACCCAAAATTTATTCCAGATCACCAATCCGAGTTACATTTTACAGGATTTCCTCCCTAGGGAGTTCAACTTTTAGTCCAGATCCTGGCAGGATGAGAGGAGTAAGGGAAAGACAAGCCTCTACCATTTAAGCAAGCTCTCTAAACGACTTCTGTTGCCTTTCCAGCATTTCCTTTACAATAACTGATCACGCTGCTCCATTTTTTTGCTCTTCTCCTTGACATCTTTCAGCGCATCCTGCAGCTTCTTAGAGTTCTGTGTCAGGAAGGCCAAGCTCTCCTTGAAGTTGCCGATCCCGTGCTCCCTGCAGATGTTCTCAAGCCCATCAAACCACTGCAAGATCTTCTCCAGCTCTGCCGTGACAGCCTTCTGCTCCTCCAGCTCGGCCCTCAGAGCCTCCCCCGCGGCCGCCTCGGCCCTGCACTGCTGCTGCAGCTGCTGCAGCTCCTCCTGCAGCGCCTGGAATTCCTCCTTGCCGTAAGGATACTGCTCGTGCACCCTGTCCTCGGGCAGCAGCACGTTCCTGGGGATGTTCAGCACCAGCTGCAGCAGCACCTCTTCCATCCTACCGAAGAGTTTGTCGAAGTGGTCCTTTATGAAGAGCAGGAACTTCTCGGTGCATTTCCGGATCTGGGAAGGGCCGATCTGGCAGCCGGGGATCGCGTCCAGCTTCTTGAGGATCACGCCCTCCACCACCAGCATCATCTCGAACAGGTAGTCCTGGAAGGCGATGTACAGGCGCAGCATGCACGTCTGGGGGGTGAACCCGAAGAACTGCGCCTCGTAGGCCATGGGATCCACCGACATGGCTGAGGGGAGACGGGAACCGCAGGGCGCTACTGGGGAGCGGGGCCACCCCTGCCGCTCGGGGGCCGCGGACCGAGAGCGGTGTGGAGCCTGAGGCCGTGCCCGATCCCGGTGCCCGATCCCCGGGTGCCTGAGCCCGAACCCGGTGTCCGGTGTGGTGCCCAGTGTCCGATCCCGATCCCGGCGGTGCCGCCTCCGCCGTTTCCCGCCTCGCTCAAACTCCCCCCTCAGGGCGCCCCCGCCCACAGCCAATCAGCGCCCGCGCGGGCACCGGCGCCGTCCAATCACCGAGCGCTCCGTCCCTCGCCGGGCGGGCAAAGCGCCTCACCAATGAGAGCGCGGAGCGGTGGGCGGGCTCCGGCGGCTCGACAAATAGAAATGCGGAACAGCGAGGGCGCCGCGTCTCGGCCAATGGGAGTGCGCAGCGCCACGCGGATTCTGGCGGCTCGGCCAATGGGGGCGCGGAGCGTCGTGCGGGCGCTGAGGGCGGCGGGGCGGGGCGGGGGCGCCAAGATGGCGTACCAGACGTTCCGGCAGGAGTACCTGCAGGTGCCGCCCGTGACGCGGGCCTACACCACTGCCTGCGTCCTCACCACCGCCGCCGTGGTCAGTGCGCGGCCACGGGCCCTCCCCGGGGGATCGCGCCGCCTCACGGGGCCGCGGGGCAGAGGGGCGGGGAGGGGCACAGGGAGTGGGGCGGGAGGATGCCCGGGAGGGAGGTTGTGAGGGGGAGCGGGGTGAGGCTCGCTGGGCGCTCGGAGCCGTGGGAGGGGAGCCCTCGAGAAGGGGAGCCGAGTCTGGACCCCTCAGGGCCCCCCGAGCGAGGGGATCCCCAAAAACCTGCCCCGGGAAGGTGCAGAGCGCAAATAAACAACAACAACGCGAGGGGGTGAAGGAGCTCTCGCCACAGAGCTCACTGTGCTGATTAAAGACTTGTTGGGCTCTTCCTGGCACAGAGGAAGGGGTTACTGGGGTTCGAATGTGTATTTATGTGGGGTTTTTTATTTATTTTTTTTATTGATTCCATCAAAATGTTTTCTTTTTTTTCCAGCAATTAGAACTTATCACGCCCTTCCAGCTGTATTTCAACCCCGAGTTAATATTTAAGCACTTTCAAGTAAGTGTTTTCTGAAGCATGGGAGGTTTTAAAGTACACTGTAGAGTTTGGAAGTGCTTGTCTTCTCAGAATTGGGTGTTATGGCTTTTTGTATCAGAGAGAGACTTTTAAAAAAGCTACTGAAAAGCTGCAAATCACTGTACCTTGGCACAGGTCTTAAATTTGTTGTCTGTAAAGGAGAGTTCAGTTTCACTGTTACTCGCTTATCTATTTAGACAATAAACATAAACTGTCATGTTTAAAGTCCTTGTATTTGTCTTATTTCCAGATATGGAGGTTAATCACAAACTACTTATTCTTTGGACCAGTTGGCTTTAATTTTTTATTTAACATGATCTTTTTGTATCCTTCATCGAGTTGGTTGGGTTCCCTTGGGCGAGCAGAGCTCCAGAGTGCGGGAATGTTGCTGGACATGCACACAGGCAGAGGTTCAGTTCTGCCTCACCATAAATTCCTGGGAGTGCAGCAATGCCATCTTCACTGGTGCCATGATTGGGAATCCACGGGATCTCCTTCCTAAGAATTTTTCCAGTTGCTTTTGTGGTGTTAAGACTTGCACAAACTTGAACCTTCAGGTTGGTGTTGATGTACAGGTGAAAATTGCAGGTAATTTCTTTCTCTCATGGGTCACCCTCTCTGCTGAAGTGTCCAGAAAGAGCTGATTGATGGAGTAAGTGAATAAAAAAGTGTTAAGGTGATGCATAATTGATTCCTTTTCCTCTTGGGTCTGTCTTTAAACTGATTTGCCATGAGATTTTCCTGACCTGTGGCCTCAGATACCGGTACTGCCGCATGCTCGAGGAAGGCTCTTTCCGGGGTCGGACAGCAGATTTTGTATTTATGTTCCTTTTTGGAGGACTTTTAATGACTGTATCCTTTTTGTTTCAATTCCAGACTCCTCTGGTAAAGCGAAAGATGTGTGAATGAGAACTGAAACCGTGGTTTTTATTTTTTATCTTAATTCTTAGATGAATATATTTTGTTTGAAGTACGAGGAATAACAGTGTTTGTTAAGGTGGTTTTAATGCTTTGTGGTTGTTGCTGGTTTTCAGCCTTTTTACTGCTTGATCATGGAAGTGAGGTTATCAGGGGACTGACTGCTCAGGTGTGGAATCATGCTCAGGTTGTCTATGAAAAATTAAATTATGCTTTAATGAGGTTATTCATGCTGCAGGTACTCCACCTAGCATTTGATTTACATGAACCTGGGAAGGTGAAGTTACCAGTTGTGTGCAAAACATGGGATTACAGGCTAAGATGTGAAATTCCTCTCATCCTTGACCTGATAAGTGTTTCCTTAATGATCCATCACAGCTTTTTGGGCTGTTTGTGAACCTGGTTTTCCTGGGCCAGGCTTTCACCATCATGCTGGTGTACGTCTGGAGCCGCCGGAATCCCTACGTCCGCATGAACTTCTTTGGTCTCCTCATCTTTCAAGCCCCTTTTCTACCCTGGGTATTGATGGGCTTTTCACTGCTTTTGGGGAACTCCATCATTGTGGATCTCCTGGGTAAGCAATGGCAAGGAGCACAGGGATCTGCTCCTCCTGATGTTTTGGATGAAACACCAAATGTGGAAAAATCCAAGGGTTAAATGCCCTAATACTTGGTGTTAGTTCATCTAGTGTGTTTGTACCAGGCTTTTCTGATTTCTAAACATTGTAGCCTATTCTGTGCTGTCACAAGGATGGAAAGAGCTTCTGATGCTTTGGCTTTTTATTGCTTGGAATCAGCCCTGATGCATCATCTGATTAGAGCATCAGTCTACTGATAGTTTGTACTACTATTCTATCAACTCTAATAAAGCCAAAACATCAGTATGTTTAGTAGTGACAAGCAGTTTTCCTTGTATTAACACTTAATAGTGTAAGTTAAGCTTTTCAGCTGATGTTAGGTTGCTCCCTTGGGTTTTGTATTTCCATACCATAATATTTTCTGTGAAGGAACCAACGTGTGTTTTAATTTCCTGAAAACTCTAGTAAAGCAGTTGAAAGCTGTAAAGGAGAAATACTGAAAAATCACCATTTGACTTTTGTTTTTAATACCAGGCATTGCTGTTGGGCACATTTATTTTTTCTTAGAGGATGTCTTTCCCAATCAGCCTGGTGGTGGGAGGCTCCTGAGAACACCCTCTGTCCTGTGAGTATTGGTGTCTGCTTTGGAACAGACGTGGAAAAAGTGCTTATCTGGAAAACTGTGTGTTATCCAGTCACATCAGCTTCTGGTCAGTTGGACATAGACAGAATTGGGGTGTCTGTAGCTGATTTTTTTACTGAACTTGTGTTACTAAACAAGGGAGGAGGATCTGGCATTTGTGTAAGTGGGAACTAATTTGGGAGAAGGGCTGAAGGGTTTTCCCTTTGGTTTCTTTGGTAACACTTGTCAAGGCTTTGCTGGTTGAGCTTTGCCTGTGGTGGCACCAAAGCTGCTGGGTGTGAACAGACTGAGGTATTAACCTGATAGTTTGGGTTTTTTCTGTAAATCATCCTCACTTCAGAATTATGGAAGACAGCTCTTCGGGGTTCATTGTATTGAGTGGTGCTGCTCCTGCTCAGTTTCCTCTTGTGCAGAGGCCCTCCCAGAACAGCTCTGATGATCATTTTGTAGAATCCTAGAATATCCTGGATCAGAAGCTGAACCTTCTTAGCTTTGGACACACACAGTCCTAAACCTTCTCCCCAGTGAATTGGAGAGCAAGTGTGGCTTGGGTGTAAATCCCAGTGCTGTTCTCGAGGGAGGACACACTTCCACGTGCAGAATTTGAGCAGTTTTGGCCTCACTGTGAAACACTTATTTTAAGGGGGAAGTCAAAAAATCTTTCTGTTTTCCAGGAAAGCAATATTTGACACACCAGAAGAGGATCCTAATTACAACCCCTTGCCAGAGGAGCGGCCGGGAGGATTTGCGTGGGGAGAAGGTCAACGGCTCGGAGGGTAAATCGGTGCCTGTGCCAAAATCCTGCCACCCCTGGGACAGACTGGCCTGGAGCAGGGCCCATGTGGGGACTCCCCCACCACAGAAAGGACACTTTCTGACAGCTTTATGGTTTTGAAGACAAGCACTTTATGAAATGGCTGTCTAATCCAAGACAATTCCAGCGTCCTTCCCAATCAGGGAATTTACTGTGCTGGACATAATCTAATCCAGTGGAGCCAAAAATTTAAAACTGGAAACCGTTTCCTGTCAGCTTCAGTTAATAAGACCACAAGTACTTGTTCCAAGTGATTTCTAAAGCATTTTTTTTCAAGGTGTTTGATACATGAAACTCTCTGGGAAACTTTACAGGGGACAAACCCAACTTTTTGGGTTTTAACTCGCTTTTTTATTCTTGGATAAAACAACTACAAGATGGTTGAAAGTCTAAGTCACTATTTCAATGGCAAAAGGTTTTTTTAATCTGAGGTGCTGTTGTCTCCAGTCGTCTTTGGATCATAAGGAATACAACATGCAGCTTTTCCCCTCTGCCACTTGGGTTTCTGGAATGTTCTGCAGGCCAAGATGGCATTTTGGTGGCTTTTCAGGTGCCCAGGTTTGAGTCTGACTGGTGGGTCTCCAAAATCCATCCCCACTGGTGCCCACTGCTCACAGGTATTAAATGACCTGCAGCGCTGGGGAAGCACAACTTGTCTGGAGCCAGAACTGCTCGAGTATCTCAGATGATGAGTTGAATAAAATGTCTTGTGGATAATTTTTGGTTAATCCTTTGTATAATCCTGTGGCCTTGAGGCAGCAGGTGAAAAAACAGAGGCTGGGAAAAGCAAGTCTTTGAAGGGGCAGGGTTAGTGGAAGGCTTTTCCAGGGAACAGGATTGTCTGCTCCGGATGTGAAATCTGTGGTCTGTGTTTGAAGTTTGGTGTTGGACATGTGTCCAGTGCAGGCCAGTGACACTGAGAGGGATTTAGCTTAAAGTTATCTTGATTATAAATATCTCTGAGGAGCCACATAAGGAATTTGGAGTCCAGCTGTTCCTAAATTGTATGGACTGTACTGGGTGGTTTTTATTGATGATAGCATAATAGATAAAAAGAGAGATTGAAGCTGCATCTTCCTCCTAAATTTTGGACAATGGGCTCGCCCCTGACCCGTATGATTATCTCATTTATTCTCAGATTTTGTAGTTTTTAAAAAGTGGCTACAGGTTTTAACTTGTTCACAGCCCAGGGCGTGAACGTGTGGGAACCTCAGGGGAAATGCTTTGTCCACAAGCAGCGTGTTAGAGCCTGATAAAGAAAATGGGTGAGACCATTTGCATTTTTATCTCTTAAAGTTTATAAGAACCTAAGGGAGTTTTGGGGGAGGGGTTTCTTATGGATGGGGTTTTTTGGTCTGTTTTTTTTTTGGGACGGGTTTTGATTATTTACAGAACTTTTAGTACTTGCAGAGAGCAAGAGTTAAAGCGTTTTGGCCAGTGTTGCTTTGGCATAGCTTATGAGATAGGGATTAGATGAAAACCTTATAATTATTTTTTTTTTTTTTAGTTCAGTGCTTAAGAACCCCTTCGCAGGGGTATTACTGGGACAGGTAGTTTATTACTGGGACAAGTCAGGAATTGGTGGATTGTCTCGACCTTGCTCTTTAAGCCACCACTGCAGGCGGCTCTTTGCCCGTTTTGGCTGGATTTGGCAGCCGTTTGGGGTCGGAGGCTTTGCCGAGGGTTTTTTTCCCAAGATGTTTTTCCGAGGGTCCCGAGGGTTTTTTTTTCCGTGGGTCCCGCAGGGTTTTTCCCGAGGGGCGCCGGGACCCCTGAGCGCTGCAAATGGCGGCGGCACCACGGCTACTAGGACTACAACTCCCGTGATGCCCCGCGGCGGCGCGGTGACGTCACGAAGGCGCCGGGGACCCCGTGGAACGCGGCCCCGACGGGACGGGCCTGGCGGGAACCCCGGGAGAGCCCCGGGACGGGACGGGCCGAGCCGGGACAGAGCGGGGCGATGGCTCAGGACCGTGAGGGGCCTCCGGCCAAGCGCTTCAAGGCGGCGCAGCCCCAGGGCCACACACCACCCGCCCACGTGCAGCGCCGCTCGCTGCCCATCGCCGCCGCCCGGGGCCCGCTGCTGGCCCGGCTCCGCCGCCTCGACAGCGCCGTCCTCATCGGTGAGTGCTGGGGGTAATTCCGAAATGTGGTGAACGAGTAATATTGCTATTCTTGAGCCTTGGCTGGTTGAGGTAGCCAGGGACTTCAGTTTTATAGAGTTCGATCAAAGCCTGATGGCAATACTCTCCTCTTCAGAAGTGTCTCCTCAACTGCGTTTTCAGGGTTTTTCACTGATTTTATTATGCTTTCTCTGTGCCCAGAACTAGTAAGCTTCTCGTCAGACTTTCAGGAGCTGACGATATACAGCTTCCCATCTGGAAGTCTAAAGACCCAGCATTTATTGGAATTAAATGAAAAATGTTTTGTATTTCACTTCAGTTAGTGAACCCTTAAAAAATAACCCATCAGCCATGGTAACTGATAGATGTGACTGTGTTTATTTCCTTTCCTCCCTCCAATCCTGATATTGCCATTCTTGCTGGCTAAATACACACTATAATATGCCACTTAACGTTTTGCAGCTGTAGAGTGAGATAAAAAGCCCATTTGTGCTTTTCCCAGCCTGCAGCTGCAGTGCCCACAGTTTGGCCGTGGATTCTCCTCTGCTTGGTGCCACCCTTCTGAATTTCTCATGCTGGTGTTGGAAGTACCCCTCTGGGGAATGGTGTTTGTGTTGTTTACTGGTGCTGTATGGGTGGAGAAGACATTCCCCTGGGCTTGAGGGACCATCTCTTATTTCAGGGAGGTGCAGGGAAACACTTGGTGGTTGTTGGTGCCCCAAGAGCCCCTTTAAGAGCCTCAAGCCTGCACTCCCTTCTTGCTGTTGTGACCAAAGCTTGGCTTTAATTTGCTTTCAGCTTTACTGAGAAACTTCACAGTGTGTGTAGATTTGTGCATAACCCAAATCAGTGTCTGTCCTTGCTCTGCATGTTTTTCTCTTGTGTTGGCTGTGTGACAGGCACTTTGTCTCCAGACAGGCTGGAATATGTTTCTAACCCAGAGTGTGGCTGGAGAGCACTGGGGTGGAAGGAGCTTTGCAGGAGCAGCAAGAGGAGGGCGCTGGGTTCTGTCTCTGACCTGCCACTGCTTTGTGCTGTGACTTTCTCTTCCTGCCTTCAGCCTCCCCATCCTGAAATAGAGTTAAAAATAACCATGAAAACATGAGTCGCGACCTTTCATTTGATGATGCTGTAAAAGGGGAAAAAAAAAACCCCAACGTATTCCCTTGTTGTTCCTTAGGAGAAACGGGCTCAGGGAAGACCACTCAGCTCCCTCAGTACCTGTACGAAGTGGGAATTGGCCACCCCGGCCTCATTGCTGTGACCCAGCCCCGCAGAGTGGCAGCTGTCACCCTGGCTGCCAGAGTGGCAGAGGAGAAGAGGACAGAGCTGGGGAAGCTGGTAGGTTGGTTTCCAGGTTAACTTTAGAGAGTTGGTTTAGTGCTGCAGCGTGGATGGGGCCAAATCAGGGCTTAATGGGCAAGATAAAGAACAGCCACAGGGGTAATAGAATTTTAATGTCATGATTAGTTTTGGGTGCCACAATATAAGAAAGATGTAAAGCTGTTGGAGTCTAAAGGAGGCTGTGAAGATGATGAAGGATCAGGAGGGGCTGTACAAGGAGCAGCTGAGGGCACTTGGCTTGTCCAGCTGAAGAAGAGGAGACTGAGTGGAGACTCACAGGGTCTGCAGCTTCCTCACAAGGGGCAGCTCCGATCTCTGCTCTCTGTGACCAGTGACAGGACCTGAGGGAACGGCTGGAGCTGTGTCAGGGGACGTTAGGTTGGATATCAGGAAAAGGTTCTTCCCCCAGAGGGTGGTTGGGCACTGAACAGGCTCCCCAGGGCAGTGGGCTCAGCCCCAAGGCTGACAGAGCTCAAGAAGTGTTTGGACAACACTCTCAGGGACAGGGTGGGATTGTTGGGGTGTCTGTGCAGGGCCAGGAGTTGGACTGGATGATCCTTGTGGGTCCTTTCCAACTCAGGACATTCTGTGATTCTGTAATTAAATTAATGGAGAAAAGTGGCTCTACCTGCTTGAAGGGAGGCATGGTCTGTCTCTGTGGTATTTTATTCTTGGTTAGTATCTGTGTTCTTCCAGTTGAAAAAATACTGCTTAATGAATAAAACAAAACCCATTGTGCTCTGTTCCACTGCTCCCTGTATCAAAAGTCACTGTCAAAGAGAGCAGATTGATGAATCTGTGCAGCTCTGGGAATCTGAGAGAATCTGAGAGAAAAGGGGAGTGGAAAGACTTCCCCTTCATAAAACCTTCAGAGAGCACAGAGTCTCTTCTAGCAGGGGAGAAAGGAAAGGAAATAGTTACTTTATCTAGAGATGAATAAATTAATAAAGTGAACATTCAGTAGGTTATTTTAGCATATTCTATGATTTGCTGAAACTTGGAGCATTTGTGATGAACTTCTAGTTGGGAAGAAGCCAGTTGGGAGCATCCTTTGGGCGAGTTATTGTATTGGCAAGATTAAGTGCTCACAGACAGCAAATACACTGCTCTGCTTCCCAGAGCCCCCAGGCAGTGACCAGAGGGCTTTGCAGTCCTTCCTGGTGGCACGGTGGCAGTGAGAAGGGCAAGTCTTTGCGCTCCCTGTAGCCCCTCTGTGATCTCTCCCACAGGTTGGCTACACCGTGCGCTTCGACGACTGCACTTCTACCGAGACCAGGATCCGGTTCCTGACGGATGGGATGCTGCTCCGGGAGGCCATCGGGGACCCTCTGCTGCAGAAGTACAGCGTGGTCATCCTGGATGAGGCCCATGAAAGGACAATCCACACGGATGTGCTCTTTGGAGTGGTGAAAGCTGCCCAAAGGAAACGGAAGGAACGGGGCCTGAAGCCGCTCAAAGTGTGTGCAGCTGGGGTGGCAGCGAAGGGCAGGGTGGGGCTTGGGCTCTGAGTGCCGTGAGCATCTTCCAAAGTGTTTGGACTTTCAGCCTTGACCATTTGTCTGTTCCTGAAAAGTCCTTTTAAATCTGAATAGTTAAGGGTGTCCGACTTATGATGTGTAGGCCTGATACGGCACCTGGACGAGGTCCCTGGTCACCTCCATGTTGCCTTTTTTTGGTCAAAGCCCTTTGAGTGTGAGCTCTAGACTAGATGTGGTGTTGGGGAGGTTTTGGTGCTGCTGCTGAGAGCACTCCAGGAGCTCTGGTTGATGGGACAGGTGTGGGATATGGTCACTCCTGAGAAGGACATTGCATGTTTGTTTGGACATGTCATGGATTTGTGTGAAAGCGTGTTGGGTTTGCTGTAGGGTCTGGCAGGGTCCTCACACAGTCTCGTTCCACACACCATTGCACAGCCCATCTCTGTGGCTCGTTGCAGACCTGTATGGGCCCCTCTCCTGATCCTATTCATTGATGAGCACAAATGCAGACTGGGGCCCTTGGGTAATGCTGGAGCGTGGGATTTGAGTGGATTTGTCTGCTGGGCTCTTACAACCTTGAAAAACATTCCTGCTTCCCTCCCTCATGCACAGGATGGAAGATGTTTTGTGTTTTGGGGGCTCAGCTCTCTTTTAAACGTCAGAAAATAATTTTCACACATCTTCACTCATATCACACCAACATGTTATGCTTGTGTTAAAGAGCTGATGGCTTTAGCAAGGGGAGATCACTCTCTTCTGTCCCAAACTCTGTGAGCTTTTAGCTGTTCTGAGCGTGGCTCTCAGGATCCAGAAGGTGACTTTTGACTAGTCCCGACTTAGCAGTGTCCAGCTGGATGGAGACTGCAGTGCTAACCCATCCTGTGCTCACGTTGCAGGTGATCATCATGTCAGCTACGATGGATGTTGACCTGTTCTCCCAGTACTTCAATGGAGCTCCTGTCATTTATTTGGAAGGCAGACAGCATCCCATTGAGATCTTTTACACCAAGGAGCGTCAGAGTGACTACATCCAGGCAGCACTGGTGTCCATCTTCCAGATCCACCAGGTATGGTGATCTCACCAGGTTTGTGTTTCTCTGGGATTGGCATTTTGTGACAGGATGTTTGACTGCCAAACTGCCAGATGGTTTGTCATTTAATTAAATTGCATTTAATGCTTTGAAGATGCTGCTGCTGTTGGGATTTTGGGACCTGTACATCAAGGCTGGAGCTGAAAGGAGACTGCTAAGCAAAGCTCTTTGATGTTGTTTCATACTTAATAACTTAACATTGTTCTCACCTGAGTGCTCTGTACCTGGGTGCTTGCTGGCTTTCCCTGCCTGTCCTGGACAGTTATTTAATGACACAGCAGTTCCTCCATCCTGTTATGATTCACTCCCACAAAATGTGATTTACTCTTCACCTCTGGTGAATCCACCAGAATTCAGGCTGTTTGGACAAAGCTGTCAGGCACATGGTAGGATTCTTGGGGTGTCCTGCACAGAGCCAGGAATTGGATTGGATGATCCTGATGTGTCCCTTCCGACTCATGATTCTGTGTTGCATACCTGGCACCACATGTGTGTCTTGTCTTTCTGCCTCACCTGCTTTGCTGACTTGCTGCCAGGACCACATCTGATTATCATCTCAGTTCTCCTTCCCTACCCAAGCCCTCCTAACTTGCTTTTTCCTCTGGCTCCAGGAAGCACCTGCGTGTCAGGACATCCTGGTTTTCCTGACTGGTCAGGAAGAAATCGAAGCAATGACCAAAACCTGCCGAGACATTTCCAAGCATCTCCCCGAGGGCTGCCCACGGATGACAGTGTTGCCTCTTTATGCTTCTCTGCCCCACCCTCAACAACTGCGTGCCTTTAAACCCACCCCTGAGGTGAGGGAATGTGGTGGGTGAGCAGGAGAAGTTTGTTTGCTTGCCTGAGTGGAAGAAACACGTGGAATTTAAGGGGTTAGAGCAATCTGTACTGACAGTAATAGTCCCTGCTGTCCACTGACTTTAGGCTGAATGGGTCCAGTGTGATGTAAGACAATGCAACTGTGATGGTATTAACAGATGCATCTGATCATGAAAAGAAGGAAAGATCAGAGGCAGTCAAAAGGGCAGAGGAATCAAAATTTGCCCCATTTCATAGGAATTTTATGTCTGTATCACAAAAAGCTACAACAGTTAATGGGAGAAATACTAATAAAGCTGAAAACCTGGACGTGTTTGTCAGGGCTGTAAGAAAAGGAAATTGGGCTGCCTCAAACTCTTGTGCCTCTTCAGCAGATAAATAAGAATACAGATGTTGTGCCAGAAATGAAACCAAAATCGTTGAAAGATATATTGATAACAGCTGTTCTGGTGGTGGGTTTTGTTGCAAGTGTAAGCACATGTTTTAGAAACCTATTTGAAAATGGAGATTATTTTAATTTATGAGAGCTGGCAGAGCAACCACAGTGTGTGGTCACAATGTGCTGCAGGGATAGGTAGAAGCAAAGAAAGAAAAGAAGCAGCATTTCTTTGTTGCAGCTACTCTGAGGTGGGTTTAACTTGTCCTTCCTTGCAGGGCTGTCGCAAAGTGATCCTCTCCACCAACATTGCAGAAACCTCCATCACCATTTCGGGGATAAAATACGTGGTGGACACAGGAATGGTCAAAGCTAAGAAGTACAGCCCTGGTGAGGAATTCTAAGGAACAGCACAGAGATGGGGTTTGGGTTTGTACAAGTTCCTGGAGGCCATGAGCTCCACTGAGAGTTGATTTCAAATGCCCTCTGTGCTGTCTGAGTTAATATTGCAAGTTTTAGGTGTGTGGTTTGATGGTGGGTTTGTGGTTGTTTTTTTTTGTTTTGTTTTGGGGTTTTTGGTTTGTTTTTTTGGTTTTGTTGGTTTTGTTTGTTTGTTGGTTGGATTTTTTTTATTATTATCAGCCATGTGGGGGTAAAAATCTGTCAAATATGAATCCTCTCTTCACGGACACAGTACGGGATAATCTGCTGTGCTTCAGGAGCTCAACCAAGTGAACTCTGAGCAGGATTTGGATGGCAAAAGTTTTATTGTTAATCCTCTGTGTTTTTCCAAGCTGTGCATTGACTGAAGTGATGCTTTTCCACGCACAGACACTGGTCTGGAGGTGCTGGCAGTGCAGCAGGTGTCCAAGGCCCAGGCCTGGCAGCGCACAGGCAGAGCGGGGCGGCAGCAAAGCGGGATCTGCTACAGGCTCTACACAGAGGAGGACTTTGAGAAGTTTGATGAAATGACAACACCTGAGATACAGAGGTGAGGACAGAACTTGCCACATCTGGTTTCTGTACTTTCACAGCTGGAGCTGTGTGCAGAACTGAGCAGCAAAACTGGATCTAGGGGCTGTCTGGGTGACTTTTAAGAAAGATGAAGTGTGGAGACTAAACAGAAAATCTAGGAATTGTTTGCTCAGGGTGAACTGATGGGCACTCAGTCTCCAGACACACAGGGCAATAGTTCTCTTGACTGTCTCCAAATCTTGGACTCACCTCTTCCTGGTTTAGGAAGTAAGGCTTCACCAGCAGCATAAGACTAGTCTCTGTCAAGTTGCATTACACACCTGAGTACTCTTCCTCAGCTAATAAGCAAATAAAATTAAAAAATAATTAAAAAAAACTAAAAAGAAGAGAACTATCCTAGTTGTTTTTTCTGCCTCTGCAGGTGTAACTTGGCCAGTGTGGTGCTTCATCTCCTGGCCCTGAAAATTCCCAACATTCTCACCTTTGATTTCATGTCCAAACCATCCCCTGGTAAGTGGTTACAAAGGCAGCCTTGGGGGTAAAAAGAGCAGGGAGCAGTCTTGAGTCATAAAGAACAAGAAGATGTGTCTTCACTGCCAAGGGAAACCAGGGTATATTGGAAACATTGCTTGTTCTCCTGGATAGAGGAGGATAAACCACATTTTTTGACTCTTAATTTTTCTAAATGGAAAGTGCTTGTCCCTCTGGCCAGGGGAAGAGGCAGTGGTGGTACCAGGTGATCCCTCCCATCCCTCAGTGAGAGGCAGGAGCCTCACAGCCCCAGTGTCCTTGTTTTGGCAGATGCCATTCAGGCAGCGATTGATCAGCTGGACCTGCTGGGTGCTGTGACACAAAAGGAAGGGCAGCTTGTCCTGACCCCCCTGGGAAAGAAAATGGCAGCCTTTCCTCTGGATCCAAAGTTCTCTAAGGTAAAAACTGCAGACAAATTAACTGATGTTTATCTCATGTACTCATCTCAGTACTGTTGGCATTTCTCTTTCAAACTCCTTAAACAAGGTGTGGAATTTGGGGTGTCTGGAGCTGTACTGGTGTATTTGCTGTACATTAATGCACATTATTTACAGCCCTCGTGTTGGATTGCTTGTCATTTGTTTTTTAAGTCAGGGAGGTTTCTTGAAAGAGAATTGTTTTTCTCTGGCACCTCTGAAGCTGAAAGGAGGCGAATTTCCTTGCAATTTCCAGGATTGTTTAGCAGGTCCATGAAGTGTCTGCTGCTGTAGCTGATTTCAATCACCACGTTTGTACTGAATATGCACTGGTCAGTCTCAAGAAAGAGCATGGCAATTGCTATTAGAGATTCTTGCTGAGCCTATAGAAGGATTTACAGTTGTCCCTGGACCCAGATGTTTATGGAATTGTCCTGAGCAATGTTTGGTAAAGTTCCTGGCTTGCCAGGGAAGAGAAAAGTCTGCCCATCTGAAGTGAATTTGGTCGACCCAAAGTGAGTTTTGTGGTGTGATTTGCAGGCCATCCTCCTGTCCCCCAAGTTCCACTGTGCCGAGGAGATCCTGACCATCGTGTCGCTGCTCTCGGTGGACAGTGTCCTCCACAACCCCCCTGCCCAGAGGGATGAAGTGCAAGCTGTCAGGAAGAAATTCATCTCCAGTGAGGGGGATCATCTCACCCTGCTCAACGTGTACAGGGCCTTCAAGAATGTCAATGGGCACAAGGTGGGATGCTCCGAGGGTGCTGGTGCTGTCTGGGCTTGTGGGGGTGAGGAGCTTTGGGCACAGAACAGAGGGACACCTGCATCCTCCCTGGCTGGTGCAACAGGCATCCCCCAAAGCTGTGAGAAAAGGGGACTCATCCTTTACAAGTGGGGAATTGGAGGAAGCTGTCCAAGTGCCAGAGGTTCCTACAGAAAACTGTAGTTGGTTATCAGAGCTTTGTGAGGCCCGTTCTGTAATCAGAGACAGGTTCCTTCCCTCTTCCTTCCCTGGTTCCAGCTGGAAACAGGAGTGTTGAGACTTGATAAATACCTAGACATGCTCTGTGACAGAATTAACTGCAAAATACTGAGCATATCTACCAGCAGATTTGGATTTATCCCACCCTATCAACTCCTCAGTTTGATTTGTGGAGCTGTGGACTCGTGCAGCGTCTGTCGCTCTGATCTGATTTGCTGTTTTTTAGCACTGTGGGAGGGAATCTAAACAGAGGGGAGTAATCAGGGGTAGAAATATGACAGATTGTATGGGGGATCCTGCTTTTCCTGGTATCCAAAGGCTGTCATGCTGCTGGGGTGAAGAAATGTCCCCTTCTAACTCCTAATGTCTCCACTGCAGGGATGGTGCAAAGAGAACTTTATCAACGGCAGGAACATGAGGCTGATGGCAGAAGTCAGAGCTCAGCTCAGGGACATTTGTGTAAAGGTAACTTGCTGCCATGCTGTGTTTCTGTTTCACCTGTTTATATTTTCCTGTTTGTCCCCACACTGATGTCCCTGTGCACCAAGTCCTGGGAGTAAGAAAATGTGGGTTTGTTTTCAGTCTTCCAGGAATAGTCAGGTAAAACTTCTGACTGTGGAGTCGCATCCCAAAATCTGAAAGCTGCAGGGCCTAATGGGTCGAGGAGAGGTGAAGAAAGATGGGGAGCTCTGGGAAGGCTTCTTAGAGAAAATGCAGGGTTGATCCTTGTGGGTCCCTTCCAGCTTGACATATTCTGTGGTTCTGTATATCTTGGCCAGACCACAGAGCTGGGATGCACTCCACAGTCAGAAGTTTTACCTGACTATTCCTGGAAGACTGAAAACAAACCCACATTTTCTTACTCCCAGGACTTGGTGCTCAGGGACATTTGTGTAAAGGTAACTTGCTGCCATGCTGTGTTTCTGTTTCACCTGTTTATATTTTCCTGTTTGTCCCCACACTGATGTCCCTGTGCACCAAGTCCTGG